>NC_089787.1:47551603-47606603 GCF_040412425.1 Macrobrachium rosenbergii
TTGTCTTCTTCCCGAATGGGACAAAGTTTTTACAGAAATCCTTACACAATCTAAACTGGCTAATTATGACTGGCATGTTTTTAAAACAAAATAAAAAGCCCAAGTTGTTTCCACAGCAATTGTTATTCCCAACCTGTCAACACGTTATCTTGTGCGATGACAGCTGAAGTGAAACAAACCAAAGCGCTCTCTTATCTCAACTGATGACAACTGATATATCTGGTCTAAAACTCGAATCTCTCTCCTGCTACTACGCTTTTATCAAGAAAGATATTATTAATTCTAAATTGCACTGTTAAGTTAACTAAAGCATTAATTCTTCTGAGATCTGACACTACAGTAACGACATTTCAACAATTATTATTATTACACATAATACATGATAAATGAAGGAGTAATATTACATACTACTGTACAAGGCCACATCATGAATATATATATATATATATATATATATATATATATATATATATATATATATATATATATATATATATATATTATGTAATATTTCTTTCAGTAAAGTTAGAGTAGCTGAAAGCTTTCTTTGCCTTATTTCAGTTAACTGGAAATTTCCAATTTTTAGTATGAGTGTAAATTGCACTCCTTGGATCAGCCCTGGCTATATTATATCTATGTCGAGCAATTCTTTTTTCAATAGTTTTATCAGTTTGTACAATGTAAATCTTATTACAACCACAAGGTACCGTATATATAACACCCTCATCATACTTAAGACTATTACGAATGACTGAACGGCCAATTATGAAAGGGAAGGAAAAAGGAAATTTCAGACCAAGAAGTTTATAAAATGTTTTCTTATCTAGATTAAAACACTGGTCAGTTTCATGTGCTTTGAAATTATAAGAACAATTAATAACTATAAATTGTATTAATCTCTTCATAAAAAAGTTCGGGCTACATACATTCAGAGAGCGAAGAAACACTGTTTTACAGAGAAGGGGTGGGATGAGTTAGCACTGATAATGAGATTACTATTTGTATCTGTTCTGAAAACCTTGAACGTGAAGGAATGTTCATGTCTTATTACAGTTATATCTAAAAATGAGACACAACAGTTCTCCTCTTTTTCTATTGTAAAATGTATGGGTGGAACTAAATCGTTAAGACTAGTGAGCATGTCATCAGTACTATGATCCTGCTTTAAGATAGCAAGAATATCTTCTACATATCTGACCCAAAAACATATTGCCTGTGATAATGCCATTGGCTAACCTACTTTCAAAATATTCCATGAATATATATATATATATATATATATATATATATATATATATATATATATATATATATATATATATATATATATATTAGATAATACAGGGATAAACAATTGCCCATTTGCTTTACATGTGTCAACAACACAAAGACGTATTAAGTCTAGCATAACACTAACAGGTAAAGTTAGAACACATTTTGTGAGTTCGTCTCGTAAAAAATCTAACACAACATTGAAAGAAACACAAGTAAACAAACTTTTCGCATCAAAACTAATCACTGACTCATCAGATTTGACACAGCGCTTGAGTAATACATTTACACAGTGTACTGAATCATATGTACGAAGAATTTTGATCCATCTTACGAAACAGTTCCAACAGTACTTACAACAGAACGTAGGGCGGCTGCCATCTTTTTTAGTATTTGCCGTGCCATACAGGTAGGGCAACTTAGAGTTCTTACCACGAAACCTGTTAATCATATCCTGATTCGATCCAAATAATTCTCTTGTTTTCTTGTTGAATTCGGCATGGACTCTCTCTAAGGGGTCAGACACCAGCTTTTCATAGGTATTTTCGTCATCAAGCAATGAGTTCATTTTATCAACATAATCGGCCTTATCCATGACTGCTGCTACACTCACTTTATCAGCCTAAGTGACATGAATATCTGGGTCACCCTTAATAGATGCAATGGCCATATTTAAACACCCATGGGAAAGATATAAACCATAAACAATACCACGAGCTAACAGTAACTTCTCAGATTCATGTTCACTAGAGCATGTTTTTCCTTTATCTATAAATTCTTTGCAGACTTGCACGATGTCAGGTTTCTTGGCGGGGTTATTGAATTTCAGTCCCCGTCTCAAGACGCACATTTCATCGCTAGTAAGTTCCCTAGACGACATGTTAATCACATTAGCATCTCTTCCACAAAACCTCCAAAGAGAATCTCGTTTTAAGGGCAGTAATTTGTTTTTAAGAAAATAATTACGATCATAAATTGATAAAAGGATGCGATTCAAAATAAAAGTCAAAATCTTTATTTGCCACTCTTAGGGCATACTTCTTAGAAATTCACCAAGCTTCTTCTCTGATTTCTCAAATCAGCTTTTGCATTCTCTTCTGGCACTGTCGATATGATCATTAATAACGATATTTTCCAATACACCAAGGCGAAAAATATTTTCTCTTCTCATTGACATGGTTATAACTTATAAGTGAACGAGAAAGCACACACTCTGCCTCGCCATTTCTTAAAAACTCGAACTGAAGCTTCACCACATGTGCCCTTATGAGTGATATCTTTGAAGTCGAAGAAAATGGTGCTCAGATGACTGTAGGAATCGAGGAAAGTGTGAAGGATTCTCGTGGACATTATAAATGAATTGTAATCTTCACAGACACGAAGAAATAATGATGTGCAATAAATCCACATGAAGGAATTGTGAAAAGAAACAATAAAGTTTAGTTTAGCCCGACGATTTCGTCCTCCACCGGATCTTGACGAGGGTAATTTATTAGGAAGAGGTTTCCAAAGTACAAAAGAAAAATTGATAGTTGAAAGAATTCAACAAAGGACGATTAAAATTCATAAAACTAGTTACAAGGTGGTTCAACTAAAAGAAATGCCAAAGGACACACTACCAAACAACAGTCAACGTCTTAAAAAAGATAGGTACGTAGGCTGTATCGGAAAGTAAACAAAACAAAACTGCAAAAGAATACACACACACACACAAGTAACCATATTGAGGGAGGAAGAGTTTGACCTAGCCTTCCGACCCACCAATGACCCAGTTTGTACCATTTCATTCAAACTATCACTTCAGCTGGGCATGACGGAACTAATCAGCACAAGGCACGTGTTCCACAGAAATAAATTTCTGATTCACATCGGGATCGAAGCCAGTTCTCTCAAATGATAGGCAAGGGTTCTACCAGCTGACCCACACAAGTCATAAAGGTAATTGAAATTTAAGTAATTCCTTACTTGAGTTCATCGAGAGTTAAGTCCATCCTTTTTTTTTTCGACCTATTCTTCCCTTTAAATTTATATGTGGGGAATTCACATACAAAGCTAATTCATATAAAGCGTATTTGTGAATGACTGGAAACTGGCGAAATTATGGCTCTGGAAGTGGTCTTCCCGTGGGTCAAGGAGTTTTCGATCATGCGCAGGAAGCGCCTACATTACTCGCTTGAGTTGGCTTCAAGTATTTCTTCTTCAAGGAATACCACAAAACGTATCGTATATCAGGGAAAACCTTCAACATTAAGGGATTACATATTGAAACACGGATCCCCTAATCCGCAGATTACGTTGCACGCTGTTGGTAGCAAGCCATCCATGTTCCTAAAACGCTTATCTTTACTTCGTTTAGCAGTGATGGTAATAATCCTGATATTACTGAGGTTCTTTATATGAATAATAGGAAAAATTGGTTATAAGGAAATGAGAAAGAGTAAATATAGAACTTATGGGTATCACTGTAATTATAAAATTCATTATTGTCATGAGATGGGGCATGGCTCTTTTGACTGGATAGATTATCATGGCTTCCTCAAGTGTGGAACGTTTTCATAGTACCTCCAGATAACATTTCCATGATTCAGTGGATAGGGAAATGTCTTTTGGGTTCACTGGATATAGCATGATTTACATGGTTCATCCAAGACACAAGTTTCGTGGTTCGTCACTATGATTTTACAGAAGCAGCAAGTTTGCATGGCTCCTCAAGTTATTATTAAGATTAAATCATTTGTGTAATGAAAAAAGGATATATTTGTCAAAAGAGTTTTGCAAGCATTTTATTTAGCTATTAACAGGGGAAAATCGAAAATAAAATTAAGGTTAAATCATCCACTCAGAAAACTTTAATCTATCCAGATTCCACGACATCAAAGCAAAGCCAGATAAATTTCTTAAAATCCTTAAAACTAAGTTTTGTTCGGCTTTGAGTGAAAGCCCTTCTGAACAGTGGATAGACCTAATATGTGCACCGTATATCACAAAATAATCCTCCCCAACCAAGAATCCCCGCTACTGTTGTGGGGATTCAGATTGACAGACTCTGATTTAGAGAAATCTAAAAAGAATTAAAGGCCCACCTTCGGATTTGGAAGGAATATGCCCTACAACTTAACTTCAAAGACCATTAAGAATTTGAGACCCGTGAAAAATACCAATCGTAATTCCTTGTGAAAATAGAATCCTGATTGGCTGAAATTGAGACGGTTGTTGATTAAGGGCATTAGCAAGAATATTTAATTTCTTTAAAAGCAATTAGTCTGGAGCCTCAGCAGTTCCCCGGATACTGAATGAAATTCACAAGGGCATCTCAATTTAAACCTTATAAAGAAGCAACTCGCAAAGACTGTCACTAAAAAAGAAAATATCTTGCAAGATACCCGTTTTCCCTCGCAACTGAATTAAGTTATTTCCCTAGCTATTCCGACGAGACATTAGTCTTGAAAAACCAAGAGTTTTGGTTACCAAAAGAAGACATATGTAGAACCTCAATCCTCCAAGAACCTTAAATGCCCAGACATCTAGTATTTTTCGGAAGAAGACAAAGCTTTAAGGGAAGATAATAACGAACATGAATGTCTCTCGCTCGTCAGTGAAATTAGAAAACTGAACAATAAGAAAAATCTCGACAAATTTTTATTACATTTTGAAAATAAGCCAACTACATAATCGGAAAAAACATGAAAAGCTGAAACAAATTATTGTGCATGCCTCTTTTGTCACCAAAGAAATACATAAACACATTACATACTAGTAACGCAAACCCATCTCAGTAAACTCACATTTTTCATAAGACAAATTTCGTCCACAAACTCGTCAGTCAACATTTTCCCCGCCATGCCTGATGACAAATGAATCGATCATGTGACGTCACAGCAGTGACGCACAACTCTCCGGGGAGAGATAAGTATTAGCTAGTTTTAGAGAAGTTATGTTCATAACCCTATACATACATTCATATACACATATGCATAATATACATATAATTTATATATATATATATATATATATATATATATATATATATATATATATATATATATATATATATATATATATATATATATATATATATATATATATATATATATATCCTTTTGAGGCCAGCCACTCCAAAGCGGAAAAAGGATGTATACTGAAAAATTATATAAATACACATACACACAAACACTCATACACACATATGGGTAGGTGAATACTACTTAGCCATAGTGCCCAATATATATATATATATATATATATATATATATATATATATATATATATATATATATATATATATATATATATATATATGTGTGTGTGTGTGTGTGTGTGTGTATGTATATATATATATATATATATATATATATATATATATATATATATATATATATATATATATATATATATATATATATATATATATATATATATATATATATATATATATATATATATATATATATATACTGAGAGACTTTGGCTCACATCCTGGGATCGAGTGAAGCGCCAGACTACTACAAGGACTACAGCACAGTTAGCAATGCGAATCAGCTGTAAAATGATTGCTAGTTTTGGCTGTCAAGAAAAAGGGCTTGGGGCTTGCAGTCTCACTTTTCAACACGTGCTGAGAAGAGCCAGAGTCATTGATCTGGATGAATGGGCATAAAATTCAGTCATTCATTGGAGAAATGACGTTTTTCGTGTTGCATAAAACGGCTCTCTGAAAGACTGGATGATAAACATTCTTGAGACAAACACACACTCACGAGAACAGTTAAATTGGTTGCAGCTGATGTCTCTGCTCCAGGATATATTTCCCTCTTGCACCCACCATCAAGATTTCATTCCACTTTTGATGATAAGAGAGAAAAGTTGTGGCTATTAGTCCTAATAATATTACTGAGTAATTAAAATATGCTGTACAATAGATTGATGTAAGTAAACATAAATCAGTACTTGTAGGTGTGATCCATTACGGATATGAAAGAACATCAATTCATCTTCGTGCTAAGACAGTAACTAAGTAAATCTTGGGGTCCTATCATGCAATGTGTGTCCTGAAGCACGCAAGCAAAGACTCATTCCTTCACTCCAATGGCTCTCTAGCCACACTGTGACCCATTGCTCCTTGCACCAGGCTCCTCTATGACACTCTCTGTTGATCCATCTTATTCCAAAAGTCATCCTGCTTCTGATGTTCATTTCGGAGGGGCTCCTGTCTCCGTCGTCTCTGAATCTGATCACTTTCTTTGGTACTTGATTGACAGACCTCGCAATACCAAATTGTTGAAATTACTCCTACAGTATTTAGAACTATTAGTTCCATATATATGAAAAAAAATGGGTATCACGGACAATTTACTAATTTTCAACCCAATTATGTCATTATATTATGCCCATTTACTACCCAATGTTTACCCCACTTTTTATTTTGAGGACAAGAAAGACTATAGAAACTATCAAATGCGAAAATCTATTTCCACAGCGTAAAATCAGTTAAAACCCACCTTACTGAGAAGATATACTCCCCAAAAACTAATACACACACGCGCACACACACACACACACACACACACATATATATCACACACACACACACACACACACACACATATATATATATATATATATATATATATATATATATATATATATATATATATATATATATATATATATATATATATATATATATATATATATATATATATATATATATATGTGTGTGTGTGTGTGTGAGAGAGAGAGGGAGAGAGATAAAGAGAGAGAGGGAAGAGTCTATCTGTGGTTTCTTAGCTAAAGTTTATAGTTTATTCATCCATTGTATGCAGATAAAGGGGTATGTGTATAAGAGAGAGAGAGAGAGAGAGAGAGTGAGAGAGTGATAATTTCAATATTCTGTCTCATATGGCAAAGAGAACTTTGAGAGCTCAAATAAGCAGAGGATAAGAAGCATCTTCCACAAGCTAAATGACCGTACTACCATAACAATGGCTGAATTTTATTGAAGAGAGTAAGGATTCCCAATTACTCTCCTTGTCTCTCTCCCTTTACAGGAAAAGGGAAGCTGTAAGATACAGGGGGAAGGAGAAAAGGGACAATAAAGAGAGGGGAAGTTGGGGATCACCGTGCAATAAAGGGAGGAGACGGGAAGTGGTATGAAGGGGCGAAGGGAAGTAATGATGGGGGGAGGGAAATCAAGAAAACAGCAAGTTCACGCAAACTGTGGCCACGACGGGGATGACGAGAGACCTAAAACTATAGATATCATTCACGTGCTTTCAACACGTTGTTTAATTAACCCCTGCCCCTATCTCTCTTTCTGGCTCCCTACGCACATAGACCTGTATACTATATGTACACACACACACACACACACACACACACACATACACACACACACACACACACACACACACACATATATATATATATATATATATATATATATATATATATATATATATATATATATATATATATATATATATATATATATATATATATATATATATATATGAGAGAGAGAGAGAGAGAGAGAGCTCATGGGTGTATTCTATGTCATCCTTTAATTATCTTTACTTTTTCATTTCTATTTTGCCATGTGGGCACTACCAAACGGAACCTTTCATGTAACGTTCGGGGTCCTGCGGCTCATTCTGTTTGAATAATAATAATAATAATAATAATAATAATAATAATAATAATAATAATTTAATAATTTACAGTTTTGAACGCCGATTAAAAAGGAATCATTCAAATTTGGAGCATCATTATGAATACCCTGAATGATCACGGTTATGAGGAAAATGCAAATCCTAAAAAGATCGCATTGGTTCTCGGGAGTTTGTTACTCGTTCTGGTTCCATTCCTGGATGAAGTGTATAGTTTTGTTCCTGTCTGATTAATAACCAAGCGTCAACAATAAACAAGCAACAAACACTGTGGCTCACTTGCGGATCGGTTTCGATACCGCTCGAAAGCAACAAATCTCGTGAATCTCGGCACATTTCTGGTGCATTTTGGCGACGCATACATTGACAACTTTCTCTCTTTTTGGAACTGAGTTTGAGAAAAGCAGAGAAAATAAGTGTGATCATTCTGCTTCATTTGGAAATGATTTGACAAAACATAGACGGGTCGCAAATGCCCAGCAGGGACGAAGAATCGAAACCTCTAATAATGGACGTGAGAATAGAAAAGAGTGACATACGCTACGGACTAAAATGCCCTACCCTTTACCCTGTCCCCTTTCACTCCACCCTTCCTGTCCTTGGCAAACATCAGGGCGTGAGCCCCTGCCCTTTTACGAAGACCGCCTGCTGACGGCGCCATCATCGCAACCTTCCTTATCTTTCTCTTATCGTCCCTTTCTTTGCTGAGTGGTGGTCCGTCACATTCGGATATTTCTTTCATCTTTATCCGTTACAATGATGAGGTCACTACAATCAACATACATGCTGAGCCCGGAAATTCTTTGCAACTGCAAAGCAGAGCGCACTTAAAGCACGTACGCTGAACGTTAAAAAAAAAGGAAAGAAAAAGCACTTGGATCTGCGTCTGCATACATAATAGAATCTAATTCGGTATTTCTCGGTTGTCCAGTACCCATCTGCAAGAAGTATTCTTTAGGAAATCGATTTAACAAAAGTAAATGAATAAATGAAATATATAATATCAACAAATAAAACTACTGCGGTAGAATTTCAAGAAGAAAGTTATGACACGTACAGTTTGATACGTAGAAATTGGTGGTATTGTTGGGTAATACGTGACCTGTACTTAGATGCGGAGGAATTTAGTGCCTTTCTATACCTGTCACCTTATAAAATGATTGATGTTCGAAAGTTTTTTCAGGGGGAAAGCTGAGAATAAATATAAGCAAGAGTGCGAATGAAAGGGTAAGTGGAAATCAAGAAGTTGGACCAATGAATGTTAGGATAAATGTTAGAAAAATTGAAGCGATTGTATCGTTTGCTTATTTGGGAGTAAATATACTGGGTGGTGGGAGAATGAGAGAAGAGGAGAATAACAGAACAGGTTAAGCAAAAAGTAGCGGAAGCGTACAAAAGACTGGGAAAAGACTTGAAATGTCTCTCGGAGCAAAAGTGAGAACCTAAGAAGGCCTATTGAGCCAGTTCTCTTTTATGGGAGTGAAGTGCGCATGTTGAATGGAAATGAAAGAAAAATGGCTGGGAAACAACCAAAGTACAGTGATCAACATGGTCTGTTAAGGAAAGTTATTCCCAAGGTATAGTGGAATGGAATGGAATATAGAGTTTAGGCCAAAGGCCAAGGACTGGGACCTATGAGGTCATTCAGCTCTGGAAATGAAATTGAAAGTAGGTAGGTTTGAAAGGTGTAACAGGAGAAAAACCTGGCAGTTGCATTATGAAATAATTGTTAGGAGAGGGTGGACAGGCCTAGAAAGCTGGAAGAAACTGGATATTAAAAAAATTGTGGTCAGTATTTGTGAGTATAAAAAACTTCTCAGCGTATGTGACAAAAATTTAAATGCAAATACTTATAAACAAAAAAAAAAAATATGTATATATATATATATATATATATATATATATATATATATATATATATATATATATATATATATATATATATATATGTGTGTGTGTGTGTGTGTGTGTGTGTGTGTGTGTATGAACAGACAGACAGTCAGACATACAGACACACGCATATGTATATATACATCATAACCCAAAAACTTAAGGCATTCTTTTCTTAACAGACCATGTTTATCACAATTTCCAGTTATGCTATATTAGCAACATGGCCTTTGCACATTTAAACTGATCATACCGAAGAAAATATAAATTGTGGATCACTAATGTCGGTAATGGTCTTTGCAAGCTGAAATATTTACAAGAACGTCTAAATTATTTTTTCTTATGATAATAAATGCGAATGGGTGAAAAAATACAAAAGAAAATGCTCCAAGTAAAATTACACATAAACGAAGACAGCACAGTCGAGTAACGGAAGGAAAAAAGTAATTAAAGGTACCTAGGAAATAATAAATTTGGCCCAAGGACGAACACAGAGCAAGTAGCAACAACCCCTTTTCCCTTTTCTGTGTTAATTACGCACTCTCTCTGTCTGTCTGTCTGTCTCTCTCTCGCCCAGACACAAACACACGCACACATGCATGCAGACACACAAACTCACATAAGTATTTGTCCCTTGCATGAAATTCTTTTGTTAATGATGCAGAAAAGATTGATATAAATGAATTGCACAACCTCTCGCACATAACGGTATCCATCACCAATTACAGGGGTCACCACACCTGCCACAAATATCGTTTACTCCACGATAAGTGAAACCTTAATAAAGACATAAATCTCAAGTATGTTTCAGATCTTATCAAAATCAGGAGGCAGTCTCTCATCATGCTCGAGTATTGTCATGTCAAGTACCACACATTGTTAGTTTATACTGCCTCTACCAAACTCTTAACCGACATACACAGACTTAAACAGAACAACTTTACATAGAGAGAGAGAGAGAGAGAGAGAGAGAGAGAGAGAGAGAGATCCAACAATTGCCGAAGACAGACGCAAGGGATCGTATGAGATGACTGGCCAAAAAAAGACCGCATATATTATTAAGTGAGAGCAACAAGGCAGAGAGCTACATGACTGACAGCGAGAGGTGAGGTCTGACAGCACATGCATGTCAGTTCCACTTCTGAGTGACACCGTAAACAAAAAATGCTGTCAACCAGTCACCTGAAACGTTTGCTGACAAACACTGCACGTCCTTGTTTGTGATTGAGTTTTTTCTTTTGGCAATCTGATAATGGCCGGAAATGATACTGAAACAACAGCAACCTTAACAATGCCGTAGAACAGTCACTAAAAACAATGCAAATGCATGACTTCAATCCTACACGATATATAAAAATATCGTGTAGAATTAAAGTCAAGCATTTGCATGGTTTCTGGTGCAAAATATTGAAGATGCAGAGAAATTCTCACGAAGCTATAATAGTTTTAACAATAACAGCAAATATGCCTGAATAAAGTCATACAAAACAATAATCTTGAAGATCTAAAGTTTAGAGGGAAGATCAGAAAGGCTGCCGGAAAACGCGCTCTTTTTTTTTTTCATATACATTTCAAGGTGACACTTCAATGGAGACATTCCAGACTCCTCTTAAAATTCTCTTCGAAAAACGGAAGATAAGCTAACTTAAGCTGACCGGCAAGAGTAACGGAGTGTAACGCATTTGCAATGGGCCTTTTGGCAGCTGAAACACCACCGTCTCTAGAACCCTGGTTCCCGCTTCCATTATTCAGACAACGTTCGCTCCGCCGGATCAGTCTTGCAGAGAAATGGCAGCCATCTGCCCTTCCAGCGCACGTGCGCACACCATTCCCTATCAAGAGATTCTTGTTAGATACCAAGTGCCCAGTTAATAAGATACGGAGAGACAATATCTGTCTTCAAAGAAACCTATTCGGTATCCGATGCACAGCTCATAGGATACGGCGAGATAAAATCTGCTTCTGTAGTGAATCCTGTTAGATGTCCCGTTCTCCATCAATAGAATTCGGGGAAGAGTCTCACAAAATCTGAATGTTAACAGATGCAATGCACCCGGATGTTTAGGTTAAATCAGTTAATCTCACGTTATCTCTAAAGAATTCAACTAGTTAATTGTTTTCTTTACTCGAAAACAGATAGTTTTACCTGTGAGAATCTTTTAAAACTGTGTATTACAGTATAGAAGATATATATATATATATATAAATCTATATATATATATATATATATATCTTTATCTCTCTCTCTCTCTATATCTCTATATATCTATATATCTATTTATATATATATATATATATATATATATATGTATGTATATATATATATATACACATATATATACTGTATGTATATATATATATGTATATATATATATATATATATATATATATATATATATATATGTATATATATATATATATATATATATATGTTTGTTTGTGTGTGTGTGTGTAATGGAAGTACGGAATAGAGAACGGCATATATAAACAAAGGCTCCGATACTTTTGCCGAAAAACAACTATCCAAAAGATAACTTCAGTTCAGAAAATATAACCAGGCCAATTAATTAATCAATTTTTTTGCAAGAAGAGGCAAAAAAAAATAAGGTTATAGTTAACCTGTGTTCACCATTCCCTTCCTTGAAAAGTTTCTCTTCATGTAAGAGTAAGAGGCATTTTGTTGGGGGGGGGGAGGGTGGGGAGTTTCTTCTCTCGTCCTCTCATTTTAAATGTTTATTTTCAAGTTTTCTTTCAAAGAACATCTGATATTCTGATGTTCCGGGGTTCGTGTAAATTTAAGCTTCTACTTTTCCGCTCCAGGAGCAAGTCTTTTGGCTTTAACAAACAATAAAATTTTATGATTAATGCTTAGTTAGAATAACTAGAGAGTCGTTCGTTTGTAAGATATATGCAAATGAACTTCTTTTGAACTGTCGGTGATTTTACAAAGTTTATTCTAATGCATATTTATATAGCTGTGAGCTGTTTCTAGATTTTGCGGTGGTACTTCGTCTTAATCTTTAAATGGGCGAGGCTCTCCGAACACTTTTGCAACATTATAAAATATTGATTATGAAAGACTAGCGTCTAAGCCCAAAAGCCTGTGACTTTTTTTTTTCATTTCATAGGTGTTAATGTATGATTCTGGATTTGTAAGATTTATGGGTCTCCGCACATATTGACCTTAACCCTTGAAACCTCATTTTGAAATACTTTATGGTATATCTTTCTTAAGTATACATTCCAAATTTTTGAAGGAAGGTTGTAACTTTTTTTATGTAACTTGCCATACATCTTTTGCAAATTAATCTTGCTCCTCATGGGCTAATCACTGTGGAAAAGGATAGTCTCCAAGTCTTGGTGGAAGGGACCAACACTGAAAACTGAACAAGTCTTGATTTGCAGGGTGTTGAATAAAATTTCTTTGTAACATTTATAAATTTGTTGAGATCACCTTAATTTCTACCAGTAGACTTAGCAAGTAGCTGCCAAATCCTACCGTTCTTAAAAATATGAACTACCTTATATTATATCCGGAAGTTATTTGTCAGCAAAAAAAAAGAAAAGAAAAGGTAAACAGTTATAGTAATAGCATAAGAATTACAAGGTTTTTAGTGGTAAATCATGAAAACAATGTGTTCACGTTAGTGTCTGAAAGTTTTTGATATACAGTTTTAAACTTCAAACGTTGAACCTAGGCTGTACTGTTTATTCAAAGTTATCTCTGAGGCCAAACACTTAAGAAATGTTTTGCTCTTCCCAGATATAAATATCCCGGAGGCTCCTCCCCAGACTTCATTCTTTAACAAAACGGAATTCCCAATCAGTACAAACGCCAAGTGAATTGAAATATGATTTCAAGCACTCTTATATGACGCCACTGATAAGATAATTCATCACAGCTTTCCAACATGCAGAACACCGAGGAAGAAAAAGTGCACCTTAGCATCAGAGGGAGGAAGATTATGTAAAAGGTGGTACTGAACTCCAAAATGTTAGACAAGAAGAAAGACTGAATCAGTTTGTAGTTCCTAAATGATTGACGTTAAAGTATTCCTCAAATCTAAAGAAAAATCATTAGGGTGACCATGAATGTGTGTCTGATGGTAATCTAGCACGCTGTCCTAAGTTTTCATTATTCAACGACTATATATACTGTAAAGCAAAGTATGTCTGTCGGCATCTGGTATCACTTTTTTTGTGATAATGATCTTGGATATCTTAAATTCTAATTTTGAGTGTTAGAAAAGAGAACAAGAGAGGAACTGTATGTGTTCCTGGTGCAAACCCTCCCGTCGAGAACTGTGTCTCCATCCGACCGAAAACTAATGGAGCACTCTCCTTTGCAGGCCCGAGTTCGTTGAAGAACGCTCTCAAAAATAAAGGTGACTGGGCACGTGCGCCAAAGAACAAAGCCTCGGCAGGTGTCTTGGGATATTAAACTGACTCTTGCCTAAATTGACTGAGAGAGAGAGAGAGAGAGAGAGAGAGAGAGAGAGAGAGAGAGAGAGAGAGAGGAGAGTATTAAAGAGAAAAATCAAGGCGAGGTTAAAGATAAAATAGAAAAGGTACAAACAATTAATTGCAAAAATAAAACTGTTTGTTCTTATTTTAATAGATAATAAAACATTTCATGTTACTAAGCAAATATCTATAACAGAATGGAATAGGTATTGTCCAATTGCTGTCATAATGGTAAGGCTATGAATATGCAATTCTGTTGGTAAAAAAAAAATATTGTTATTATCCCGAAAAAGACCCCTCCTCAAACATTTTGTTAAAAAATGTAGCAGCTTAACAGGTATTCTTATTATTTTTTTTTCTATTCTCACAATTGTTTTTTTTCTTTTCGTGGAGAAGAAAACGCACGAGTGCTACACCATAAATACATTAACATTACATATATTCTAAAATATTACATGAAAGCAAAAATTAAAAAGGCAAACTGTTTAAATACTAAATAGTTAAGGCTAGGTCTATAGTCGTAGTTGCGTTTTTATTCCCGAGTTACGATGCGTTTTAGGTGTAAGCTACTCCTTCCATTTTCAAGCAGTTCCAACTAATGACCTTTAGGCTTTTGCTTTTGTTGTTGATATTAAACTGGCTTTATTCCAGCATTGGCTTTTGCTCATAGAGCAGCCAGTAAAATCAAGGCCGTGGGGACCTGGGAGTAAGTTAACTGGTGGGGACGAAAAGTACAAACAAGAGCGATAATGAGAAGGACTCAAACATCTGCCAACTTTTACTCGAGTTAGGCAATCTGGCGACCTGGTTTTAAGGTATATTGATTTCTTTCTCTGTTTTCTCTTATATTCGATGTTCTCTCCAAGTATAAATATTTTTGAGTCATGTCTTATTGGCGCTATAATCATTGGAAATAAAGATGCTGTCATTAGAACAACTGCAGTTTCAGAAGAGGACTGAGCAAATCGTTATTGTCTTGTTGGATTGTCGGGTTTCGGCTGAGGAAGTTTGTAGATCCCTGTTTCCCACTTGAGGGTGAGAAGAAGAGTATTTCATTTGAGTTGTTTAAGGTAGGCTTATGCTTCCGATGAGAAGAGCCTCTATGAATGAGAGGCTTCAGTCGTATGAAGCTTGACGCAATTTTTTTTTTTTTTTAACGGAACTGAGCTTATATTTCAAACTCTTTATTATCCTTTTTAAAGAAAATGGATTCCTCAGAACTATTTATGTGTACTCGTAATTACATCCAAAAATTCTTGTTTTGATTTTTTCTCTTTCTCTTATTTGACAATTGTTCGGCAATAATTGAATTCGTATTATTCATTTTGCTACTCTGTATTTCATTTTACCCTTCTTTGTTCTGTTTTAATTTCGTCTACTGAATAAACTTTTCAGTGAAGAAAGGTACTTAGCTCATGATAAGTGAGGGATTTCAATGGGAGCTGGAAATGCATCTATAAGGACCTACCATAAATTCACTTCAGGAAGAGATAGAAAAAGAGAAAGATAGAGAGAGAGAATGAATTAACAACACGTGTTGTGTTCTGGAAACATTGTGGAGCCAACAGTAAGCTAGATAAATTGTTTCTATGAGGGTTAGACTTAAATTTGACACAGGGTTCGTGAGCAGGGACTGGGGAAGGGAGTTGGACAGTTAGAGCACACTTGAGCACTAATGTTTGAATCTGGCATTTGAATAAGAGGTAACCTGTTTCTAAATATTGGTCCACTCTAAGAGCTCTGCCTGTGGTAATTCTCATAGCCCAAAACAGACACATCACCTTGCTATTTGTGAACTGCACCATCACATTAGAAGCTGGAGGCCTGTGTCTGGGATGATATATTAGTGCAGCTGACCATACAGTCTGTGTTAGGTTGAAAATTTACTTGGCCAAATTAACCTGAGATGGATACCTAAGGTGTAAAGAGAGTAAATTCTTTCTAAATGGGCCAACATAGACCTTGTTGTGGCAAATTGACACATACGAGTTAGTGCTAGTTTGTCACCATTTGAAGATACCCCTTCTACCCCCGTCATCCAATGAATCATTAAGAATGGAACTAACTTTAGAATGGGAAAAGGCTTCAGTTTATGGTAGCAAGAACTAGCTCTGGAATGGCCCAGGAATAATCAAAAATGGAAAATAATCCCAATGATATATTTCCCTCTTGGGATGATGACATGAATGAGGCAGACCTGTATGTAACTTGACCACCAGTCAAGGAACCCAAACCCAGTAAATCATGGCCAAGTGGAGATAAGGATGGTGCATTACAACAATTTCAGTTTCAGAAGAGAACAGAGGAAATCAAGTTACAGCAGCTGAAGCTCCATCACAGGACAGACCTTTCATCACCTTCATCTAAAAATACTTTCTGCACCAGAGCCAATGAGATTTCTAACCAGGTATGGTAAGAATTGATCTGAAGTGTACTTCTCTGTTCTTGCATAATTAAAGAACATCATCTGACTGAGTGAGCCCTGGATGCCTATAACAGTATATCAGCAAGTGAATTATGCAACTATATTGTAATGAAAGCCCACTCTTCAATCCTGTGAACTACTGCCTGAGCATACAGACAACTTTTAAGACTCTTTAAGAGACAAGACTCAGAGACCCTGTGGAGATAGAGAGGAAGTTAGAAATCTCTGCTTTGAGAGATGGATGGGTGCAGCACTGCTTGAGAATCCTGTGAACTACTGCCTCAGCATGCAGACACCTTTTAAGACACTTTAAGAGACAAGACTCAGAGACCCTGTGGAGAAAGAGAGGAACTTAGAAATCTCTGCTTTGAGAGACGGATGGGTGCAGCACTGCTTGAGAATCTGTGTGAAAGCTTAGGAGAGCTCATTGAGTTGAAGAAACTCCAGCTATTGCTACAATTGGAGATTCATTTATTGAAGAGAGGGAAGTATAGAGCACGCTGCAGCTATAATGGCTGAGAAGTGAGAGTTGTCCCTCAATGTTTATGGCACTTGAATATTGCTCACAGGTTGCAATGTTCATTTCCTCCATCATTAAATAATCAAGACTCCTCAAAGAGATCACCCAAAAACTGTGGAAGACCAATAGTTATTCTTTCTCATAAAAACTCAGTCAGCAACTCTGCCACAGACAGTGCCAGCAAAATTGCCTCACCAAACAGAAGAGCCACAATAATTGCCCTGGAAGGATGCAACTAGTGTACCAATTGTCATAATGCAAGGTGCTGAAAAACCCAGTTACCCATGGGCCCAAATTAAAACCTCAAGGAGGTAATCAACTGAGTGATTGAACAGCCAACAAGAATAAAAGAAAACTGCCAGAACCACAAAAAATTGAAGCAAGGAGGCCTCGAGGCAATAACCAAGGATTGATTGCCAAGGTATAGATTGCAATTCACTTTGGCACAGGAATACAACAGACTCTTCTCTAGTTGGTAGTCCTTCCCTATAAAACTTCATATCTTGGAAAAAAGTGTGTGTGAGATACACTGGGGTAACAGATGAGTTACCCATGCATAAGGTTTCACTTAACTCTGCATTAAAATCAGGCACAATTCTTGTGGACCTCGTTGATAAGGAGCCCTTCAATGGTACCCAGCTGCTGTTGGGAAATGACATCATTTTTGGTATATGTTGCCTTAACCCCACTAAAGAGTTCCCACCTAGAAAGAAGGCAGAGGATCAGTGCCTACAGATTTGATCATGAGTAGCTTCACCCATTCACTCCAGGGGTTGATACAACCCACTCCATCTCAAAATATTCAAGGCAATCACTCACTGCAGGACAACAGCAAGCCAATGAACTTCCTAGTAAAAACTTATCTGTTAGTTAGCCTTACATACAGCTCGGGGTGCAACTTTTCTTCCTGTTTATGTCCTTATATTCCTTTGTCTCTTCCCATGAAGTAAAGATCTTTCTATAGTAGGCAATTTATAGGTGTGTCAAGCCTTCAGTGGGTTCAGGGCTTGGAGCCTTGTATGCAGTGTATCTTTCAAGTCTTGGTGGCACCTTTCTGTTGTAAGGCTAACCACTTCATAGACTTAGGCAGTGCCTGCCCCTCTATTTGTCATGACTGCTACTATGTCTTGACTGACTGTTATCTAACAATCACTTGTTGTCTAGGTCTAAACGAAGAAACTTTGGAAGAGGCCCTAGAGTACTTCAAGTGTCTTATCGGTCAGGACAGACTAAGCTCAGCCTCAGGTTGGGCAGTATCTGATTATTTGTTACTGCATCTGTCAAGTATGCTCAGGCATGGTTGCCTTTTCCCACAGGTGATCTGTGAGGGAAGACACAAGGTGACAGGACCTTTTGGTCTCTTGAGGGGTCTACAACTAATTTAGGGAAAGGGAGATAGAGAGAGAGAGATCATTGATGGAAGAAGAAAAGGAATAAAAAGGCAAATATTAACAAAAGGCAAAGCCTTCAAGCCAAGTAATAAGGGTCTTCCTTGATCCATTTGTGCTACGCATTCATTTTTCTCTTCTCTATCTTCCTTCTATCAAAGAATGAAGACAGTGATATCACATCTGTCCTTAAAACAAGATGTCTCCAGACCCATAGGAAATGAAAATTCTCAAAATCATTAAACTTTAAGCAAGATGAGGCACCTAGGCGGATTGACTATTGGGAAATGTTGTGCTATGGTAAATATCATTGACCTAACTCTAAGGTTAGTTGGATCTTAAACTAGGGACCCTTAAGAGTATGTTACTTTCACTCACTCCTTCATTCATTCTATTTTGGACAAAAGATCTACCAAGTTGTTGTGTTTACCTGATATGTGCTGAATGTTAAGATCTAACTCTTTGCAACTGGTTGCACCAATTTAGTAATTGATGGTTAATGTAGACAGCAAAATGTTCAACTGTAAAATTCACTGCTAACAATTCCCTCTCTACAGTAGCATAGTTAAGTTGATGCCTGTATAACTTTATAGAACAGTATGCAACATATGGTTTAGTATCATAGTCACCTTTATACAATATAAGGGTGCCAGCCCCTAGATCACTTGTATATGAAGCAACTTCAAAAGCTTCATTAAAGTCAGGTGCTTTAAGTACAGGTGACGTATTTAACAATTGCTTCAGTGCCTTAAATGCCTCTTAGTGCCATGTGGATGACATATATTTGTGATTCTTCTTTAGCAGGTCAATCAGAGGGGGATGCATTGCTGTCTAACTAACACAAATTTTTCAGTAATATCTTGTTATACCCAGGAAGTTGAACAGAGTGTAGCGGGACTGTGGAATAAGGAACTGCTGCATACTTGCAATCTTGGCCAGGGTGGGATGGAGAGAACCTCATTCTAACACATGTCCAAGAAAAATGACAGCTCAGCTGATGGTCATATTGGCTCCTGTCAGTCATTGGAGCAATTCATATACCCTCTCCATGTGCTCCTTCCAAGTGTTACTATAGTTTATGTTATCATCCAAATAATCAACAACTCCATCCAGCCCTTTTACGTGCACCAGAAAGTTGCTGCTGTGAACTTCAAACCAAAGGGAATTACATTGTATTCAAATAAGTCTTGGGAGTCATAAAGGTGGATATTTCAGGGTCCAATTCAGTGAAAGGAATACATCAATAGCCTTTGAGCAAGTTTAACTTAGATATATTGTACAGTTTCCATGTACAATAAATCACAAGGTGAACTCAACTGCGAGTCACTTGGTGGTAAGATCCAATGCTCCATCATATAGCCAATCTGTTGCAGTAGCTCCTGATTATATTATGCTACCTGTAAGTTTGTTGTACTGATCATGCATGATTTGTTGACAAGGGCACAAAAGCCAAGCTGTTTTAATTTTGTAAGATGACTAAATTTGATAAGAGACCTCTAAGATTTTCCAAAGTACCATGGAAAACTCCAAGGCATACTGAGGTTGGAGACAATATGCTGAAGATACAACATGTTTTAATCCCAAGTCCTTGGTTATACTCTCAAATATGTTGGACAAGAAAGTGCTCATGAAGTGCATAAGAGCATGGAAAAAATTCATTCAAATTGTGGGTCATAATAGAATTGTTTCAGAGAAGTAGGCAGAGACACACATCAAGGTAAGGAAATAAGTGTTTTCCTTGTTTGTCCTTGTTAGAGGTGTCGCCAGGTCTAGGAACAACTTGGAGAAGGGCTCTTTGACCTGAAGTAGTTTTGGTGTACTTTGTGTTTGGTAGGGTCCTTCTTTTCAATGAACTGATAAGTATGACAGCCCCTACAGTAACGCTACTAATTTATTACAGTTTAGCCAACAAAATTCCAGTGAGATCCTCCCTTAGGTTTTATGTACAGTGAGGTGGCTTCCCATTGGTTGCTCATGTGCCAAACATAGTATCTTTCCTCTGAGTGGTGGTAGCACAACAGTTTGATGCAGTATCATTCATTCTGGATTGGCAGGGACTTTTGCAAGCAGAAAGTTGTGCATTAATACCCCATCTTTTATGTAACTTCCATAGGGTTTTTTTTATAAGGTCTTTTACTAGTCCTGCTTACATTAAATTCACAAATTCAGGTGAAGTGAGCTGCTTTGACTAGTTGTGAGACAGAACAGGTTGTAATTGGCCCCAGAGTGATTTGGTGAAAGCACTCACACTTGAATTGATAGGTACTGATCCTTTGTCTTCCCTCTGGGATTGGGGATTGGCTCAAGAAGACTTTGGAGTGGCTGGATAATTGGCACAGTCAAGGTAGCATATGTCATATCTCAATAGCAGTTGGTCTTCATTGTTGGGCTTCTTGCCAAAGAGAGCCACAAAAATTGTGCCTGATTTTAATTCATAGCCAAGTAGAACCTAATGCAATGGTAACTCAGCTGTTACCTAAATGCCTCTCACAAGGACTGCTTGGTGGGTAAAGATGGATCTATTGTGCTCCTATGGTATGGTGAATCTTAATCCATACAGGCGTGACACCTGGTCCAGTAGGGACACGGACCTGTTGTGCATAAATGCCTCCCATCCCCTTCTCACTGCCTCGTTTGCTCGGCAAACAGCCCTTGGTCATATGCATGAGGTATCCTTACCTTAATTTTTTCAGTGTTTTTCAATTGTCTTTTATTCTGGTTGACTGCTTAATCACAAGTTGATTACTTGCTTGCGTTTTTAATTTGGGCCCACAAGTGACTGTAGGTTTTCAAGCACTTTGAAACTTTAGGTTATACCTTCATTAGGTAAGGTCATGCCCATCTTGCGACAGTTGGCATATGAGTATAGCTTAGGTCCTTCCATGGTGACCATTGTGACTCAACTACTGCTTTTGTTGCATATATATATATATATATATATATATATATATATATATATATATATATATATATATATATATATATATATATATATATATATATATATATATATATATATATAATTTATATATATATAGATTTTTTGACTCACATTGGGATTGAACCCAGGTCTTTCAAATGAAAGAACAGAGTACTGCCAACCAGGCCACACAAGTCATAAAAGAAGTTGGAGCCTGAGTACAATTGTACCCAAGGAATTACATGGGCATACCAGCTTGTGAAATTTCCCCAACTTCCTGACTCAGCAGTCACCCAATTGACAGCATTTCATTCGAATTATCCTTTCATAGTGAATATAAAAGAAATATCAACACACTATTATGTGTGGAACAGAAATGAATTTCTGACTCACATCAGGATCGAACCCAGGTCTTTCAAATGAAAAACCAAAGTGTTGCCAACCAGGCCACACAAGTCATAAAAGAAGTTAGAACCTGAGTACAATTGTACTCAAGGGATTACCTGGGCATGCTAACTGCTTGCATACCAACTTGTTTTCCCCAACTTCCCAACTCAGCAGTGACCCAATTGACAGCATTTCATTCAAATTATCTTTTCTGAGCGAATATGATAGAAACATCAACACACAATTATGTGTGGAACAGAAATAAATTTCTGACTCACATCAGGATTGAACTCAGGTCTTTCAAATGAAATCCCAGAGTGACACAAAAGTCAAAATAGAAGTTGGAACCTGAGTACAATTATACCCTGGGCAGGTTAACTGCTTGCATACCAGCGTGTTTTCCCAACTTCCCGACTCAGCAGTGACCCAACTGACAGCATTTCATTCGAATTATCCTTTCTGAGTGAATATGATAGAAATATCAACACACAATTACGTGTGGAACAGAAATAAATTTCTGACTCACATCAGGATCGAAGTTGGGGAAAACACGCTGGTATGCAAGCAGCTAGCCTGCCCAGGTAATTCCATGGGTACAGTTGTAAGTTCTTTTATGACTTGTGTGGTCTGGTTGGCAGCACTCTGTTCTTCCATTTGAAAGACCTGGGTTCGATCCTGATGTGAGTCAGAAATTTATTTCTGTTCCACATATAATAGTTTGTTGATATTTCTATCATATATATATATATATATATATATATATATATATATATATATATATATATATATATATAATATGTGTGTGTGTATGTGCGTGTGTGTGTGTGTGTGTATATATATATATATATATATATATATATATATATATATATATATATATATATATATATATATATATATATATATATATATACATATGTGTATGTATATATAAATTTATTTATATATGTATATATATAATCCAAGACAAAAAAATACCTCTTACTCACTAAGGTAACTGCTGGCCGATCTGATAAACGTCCTACTGTCGCATGCTCTGAAATGACATGACGGGCCATGAAGCCCTCGGTGTCTCTATCAAACAGCATATGTGAGTGAGGTGAATGACATGATTTCCAGTAGTAATATCGACCAGAGAGCTTCATTAGAGGTGTCGAGGTTAAGATGTCTCACGCAAATACAGAGAAAAGTTCACATAAACAGGATTCCCATGTCCTTTTATTTTTTGCCTAAAAAGGCAGCACATTACTAAGTTTTCTTTTTTAATATAGGTATTATAATTATTGAATCACAGTTAAGAATAGCTGGTATTATTTTTCTTAATGTTTTTGAGTATTCACAACAAGAAATGAACACTTATGAATAATAATACTTGTGGGCTTATGTAAGTCTTCTGAATCCAATGGCCTTTACATGCCGACTGGTGTAGGCACATTAGCCATGAAAAAAGGATTCGTGTATTTTTTGTTAAAAGCAAAAACTCACTTGATTTTGTAAGAAGGTATCATAAGCTTTAAAAAAATCAGGGGGCCATTTTTTCTGAACACTGTAAGGGTATGAAATCCAGGATGGCGTCCAAAATGGCCACCGATCACTGATAGTGATATTTTTCCAAGTACATGTGATACAATTAGAAATAAAGTCTCTAAATATATGTTTTCTGAGACCAGGAATCTAATGGATTCTTCAAATATATGTTATATGTGTGATCTACATGCCGAACTCCAAAACGGCTACCGCGCATCTGCAATGTAAGCATGCATTACCAAGCCAACAGGATTTTGTAATTACAAACCAAGTAACTGTTTTAAAACATGTATTTTTCACAAACAATACCAATTCTTCAAAATTCCAAGCAAGATACATAATAATTTAATCATTACTAACCTTCAAAATTCATCTTTTCATATTCTACAAATATTTAACTGTATAACACAGTTTTAATATATTCCCCAAGTGCCTGCATAAAATAGCCAGAGTTATTTAGTACTGTTAACAATGGATATCAAGTGAATTATTAGTTTGTGAATGTCATAGAAAATAACACCTCAATCTTCACAGTCTTCATTTATCCCTGGTTGGACAGTTTTGTTGTTGCAGCTGAAAACCTAGCTTCCACAAACTTCCGTACATGAGATACTGTATTGTTCTTGTGACAACTGCATCTTCCTTCACATCCACGTTTGCACCCACACTTTATGAGGTGCAATACTGCTTCAGGAGCTGGTGGATTCAAATAGCTAACTAGAGAGAAATGACTTGAACCTTCATCAAATGTCCAACCAAATGCAGTTGGTGCTGGGAGGAATGGGTGTGCTTCACAAGCTTTTCTCCAAATCATGAATATGTAATGTGCTCAGAGCCTCGATGGCCAAGTCGGTTAGAGCAGCAGCTTCAGACTTCAAAGAGGTCTGTGGCGCGGGTTCAAATCCGCAACTGACCGGTCAGAGAGGCGGACACTTTGCTATTCATGTAGACACCCCGGGATTATGTATGTAATCAATGGATAGGTTTCCTTAAAAGCAAATGGGTGTTACAGACTAATACACACACAAACAAAGCCACTCCAACATCTCCTAAAAACATAACAGACACCTCACACGTCTCGACTGTCGACCTAACAGCGCAACTTCTCGCTGCTGGGAGAAAGGGCACTGGTGACTGGTACAATACATGTACATACGCTACCGGGGTCTAAGCGATGTCAGGCAGGGCAGCCAATCGAGACTACGGTCTACCCTAAAGCCAAATCAAAGTCCTTCAAAAGAAGGCATCATGCTTACCCCATGCAAATGGGGAAAAAACATAAAAAAAAAGAAGATGAATATGTTTTGTGCTCGACGTTTTTGTACAGCCTTCCTTATGGGAAAGGGCAGGCTAAAGAGTTACATCTCTGTGCAGAACATTTACAACAACTTAGGACCAAAGCGTACTTCTGCACCAGTAGCTGATTTAAGGGTGGGTTGGATATGGTCACGTGCCCCCCTTCCCCATGGATATGAATAACAGAACATTGTTTTCTTTCAATAAATCATACTAATAAAAAAAAAAAAATAAATCATTATTAGTAGCAAAAATTTGCTTAGTTAATGATTATTTCAACTGTACAACAACAAAAACGACAACGACTACTGACTGAAACCAACCCTTTCTCGCTTTTATTACAAGCTGTCAACACAGATATACCGCAACGCTCAACGCAAGTCAAGTTGGTTAGGGAGAGAATTCAGAAAATGGGAGACAAGGATGAGGATTTTATTACTGTATACAGTGTAGCAGTGGAAGAGGGTTTGGAAATTAATGTAACTGGCAGTGTTCCTAGATTAGCTGTAAAGCAAAAGAATAGAGCAAACCCCCGGTATTTAGTTCGCGTGATTATTATAGCATGGCAGTGTTTTTCCCATTTATTGATTATGTACTAAGTGAGTTTCATCATCGGTTCAAGAACTACCATGGTATAGTAAGTTCCTTATGTTCTTTAATTCCAAAATATTTTGCTTGTACCTCTTTTGATGATATTACTCCAGCACTGAATACATATAGCTCTTTCTTTGTTGATGGTAAATTGCTAGATCACATTAGTGCTTATAAATCAGAGTTCAGTTTATGGAGGACTCGCTGGAAATCTGTTCCAATCGATTCGCTTCCTGAAACAGCAATGGAAGCATATGTTCAATGCTCTGAAAACTATCCTGTTACTAAGCTGTTACTACAAATGTATGTTACATTACCTGTGTCATCAGCAACAGCAGAACGGACGTTTTCTTCACAAAATTTCATTAAACAACGGGCTCAGAAAGGGTGAATGGTCTTGCAAGGTTTCATATTCATCAAAGTATTTCAGATGGCACAGATAATTTCATTGAATCTGCTATCAACATCTCCAAAAGATTTTGCAGCAGGTCATAATTTATTTTGTAGGTAGAATAATGTGTAAATCTCAAAGTTATAATTAAATTTTGATAATGTGTATCCACAAGTAGAATATTGATAGAAACACTGAAAATAAAATTATATATTAATTTGTTTTTTCTTTATGCATGTATTTAATTCTTGCATCTGCCAAAGCAACTACAGCTGCTGCTTCTTTGTAAGAAACAGCTGTTGGAAACAATGTAACAATCTTCATAATTATAATCTCTCTCTCTCTCTCTCTCTCTCTCTCTCTCTCTCTCTCTCTCTCTCTCTCTCTCTCTCTCTCTCTCTCTCTCTCTCTTTCTCTCTCTCTCTCAATACATACAATATATATGTGCATATGGTGTAATTGATATGTCTGTGTGTATAATATGTGTGTGTGCATAATTATATAAATATTGATATATATGTACCGTGTGTGTACATGTCACATATATATATGATAATCCTAAATGGCCCCCACTAATGAAAGATTTCCAGATCTGCCACTGTTCTGCACTGTTATGTTTTCATGCTCAGACAGGTTCTGATGTCTGGTACATTTGCTGACAAAGCCAAAGATTCGTGCTTCAAGGCATTTATGTCTTGTGATGATGAGATCCTGGATGCACTAGCAATGCTCGGGAATGACATTGATTTGCCCGCTTATGTATGCTGTGAATTGGAACGCTTTGTCTGTGTTTTGTATCGATCCAAAATCTACGCAAAAGTGAACGAGGTTTGTTGGTTCCTCTTCTCAGATCGTGCCGCCCAAGGAGAAAATCTCCCACCAACTTCTGGTTCACTGGACTTGCACATTCGCTGGGCACATTACACATTCATGATTTGGAGAAAAGCTTGTGAAGCACACCCGTATGGAACCACATAAGATTTATCATGTAGAGGTTATTTTTGCAATTTAAAAGTAGTAGTCCCATAAAAATGTAGATAATACTATAAAGATTCGTGAAATTATAACTAATTGTATAAGCAAATGAAAAATCCATAATGGAACCGTTTTCTCGAGCATTATGGCAGAAATAACGTCATCAGCAATGCTTACGCTATGTATTCCATTATAAGACAAAGTACCACTCGCTTCACACTCACTAAACCCCATCCAGGTTGGAGGCAGCCCAACTTCCTCTAACCAGCAGGATATCCAGTTTAAAGCCAGATGGTGATCACGTGCTTGAAATTTTCGTCGGTTATTAAATAGGTGGTATTATGAAGTTACTCAAGAGCGTTTGTATTCATCAAACAGTCCCTTACAACAGATTGCTCCATTATCAAAACTTAACGCCTACCCTTAGGAATGCAGATGTTACTGCTGAGGTTTTAACGGAAAATCTTTCCAATCAGATTTTCTCTGCCTGCTTCAACTGACGTTGTACATCGCTTCAGAATGACTTCTCGTAGATTTTTTTTTCTTTTTATCTTTTCGTCAAAAACATCAGGCTCTTGCCCAGATATTTAAATGCTGATAAGTTTTATATGGGAAATGTGTAATATTTCTTTCTTCATGATTTCAACAAACTGTAAATGACACTTATTATTTCAACGCTGGCCTTAGTGAAACCAAAATGACTGCGAACGTGTAGTACGTTTTGGCGATGCCGCTTTTCCCAGATTTGATTAATAGACCCTCGACCTAAAGTTAGGATGTAATATAGATGTCGCAAAACTCTGCCATAGCTTCTTTATACCAGGTCAAAAAGGGTAAACACCTTGACACTATTGTTCTGCGTTTCTAACACTGAAGACGTAAAATGAGCGAGAGAACTGAGATTTGATGGCGAGTAAAGGATGATGTATAGTAAAAAAAAAAAAAAAAAAAAAACTCAGTAAATGAAGATTTTATATCATACATTAAACTGTTTTGATAACAGGGTAGTATAAGGATGATTTAGTTTCTAATCATCTAAATGAATTATACAAATGCCTAACATCTAGCCCAGACTCACTGATGAAAATAAATGATACAATGCGATAAAAAAAAAGTGTTATTGGTTCCTCAAAGGCTGTAAATTAAGTCGGCCTGGTCCCGGAACGGTCTCTTTCTTCTGGAAAGCCCGTGGGAGGATAAATGAGATTTTATGACCGAATTAAAGAACCCCGAATAGAGAGATGCAGATTAATTGTAGTCGGATTATGAGTCAGGAAGAAGTTTGGGAACGTAGCTAATGACAGCCATGTTCGTATTCATTTTGGTTTTACTGCAATATATGTGAAGGAACAATCTTGTGGAATTAGAGTTTGAGTGAGCAATGAGTGTTTAGTGAAAGATATACGTTGGTGCTCATTATGTCTTGAATATTGCGTTTAGGTTTTGATAATTATTTAGTGAATTTTATCATTATTTTATATCGTTTATTTCAAATAAAGCGAAAATTATTCGGAAAACATGAATTTCGACTAGAAACAGCCACTTTCAAGAGCATTTACTTCATACACGCACGGTGCTTGTCAACAATAACGGGTACCGACATGTGTTTATTACTTTATACCTTTTATAAGATAAACATGATTATAAAGTTCAACTGTAACGATAATGATATTAAAACAAAATTTCATTTCTCTGAATTGCAGAGGTTTAAAACTAATAAAAGTGATAATGATCTCATTCACAACTACTTATTTCCAGTAAGAGTAAATAGAAACTAAATGGATGAAATATTCATTGCTTGTTAGGGTCCTAGATATGATCTGGAAAGCCATGCCTGCCTACGTCTCTTCATCAAGCAAAAATAAAAAAGCTATTTGAATTGTAATGATGACGAGTCAAAGTAAAAAATACTATATTAGACTACCTACTACGGCCAAATTCTTGATGAAAAACCAGCAATTGCTCAGTACCTAGTTATAGTAATATTTTTCGAATTTATATAATTTCTTAATAATATAAGCATTGATAGCTTATTCTAGGTGTAATTTCTAATGTTAAAATAAATAGATTTGAAAATTATATCAAAAGTTAACCCTATAAAAGCTATTACTCAGTTTTATTAAGTTTTACCATATGTCATGCAAACAAGAAATCTGTTATGTGATTGCTAACCGGATTTACTTGATGTAATATCGCTTATATGAGCTTATGAATGAAATCTATGTTCCAATAAAAACAGGAAAAATGTTTCTTGATATGTATTTGAACCTGCTTTGGGTTAAAATATCAATAAAAATTAGCTATACTCAGTTCTGAAAACAACCTTTGTTTTGCCTCCCGCGTTTAGTTAAACTGTTGTATTTATGTGTTGTGTTTTGGTATTCATGTGTTAAGTTTCCTCTCACCAAACCCAATAGCTATAGAGCAGTCATCTGGTTCTATATAAAATCTATAATCACCTGAACTGAATGGAATGCAATTTTAATCAGAACTACTTATAAACAAATGATCTTTCACCAAGTTACGACAGTGAGAGCTCATACTCTGGGTAAATCAGCTTGAGAGAGAGAGAGAGAGAGAGAGAGAGAGAGAGAGAATTTGCATTTTGCATTTTAACAACAGGCCAGTTAATAAAACGAAGGAACGTGTGCTCAAAAGGCTGAGAGAGAGAGAGAGAGAGAGAGAGAGAGAGAGAGAGAGAGAGAGAGAGAGAGAGAGAATTTACATTTTGCATTTCAACAATAGGCCAGTTAATAAAACGAAGGAACGTGTGCTCAAAAGGGCTGAGAGAGAGAGAGAGAGAGAGAGAGAGAGAGAGAGAGAGAGAGAGAGAGAGAGAGAGAGAGAGAATTTACATTTTGTATTTCAACAACAGGCCAGTTAATAAAACGAAGGAACGTGTGCTCAAAAGGGCTGAGAGAGAGAGAGAGAGAGAGAGAGAGAGAGAGAGAATTTACATTTTGCATTTCAACAACAGGCCAGTTAATAAAACGAAGGAACGTGTGCTCAAAAGGGCTGAGAGAGAGAGAGAGAGAGAGAGAGAGAGAGAGAGAGAGAGAGAGAGAGATTTACATTTTGCATTTCAACAATAGGCCAGTTAATAAAACGAAGGAACGTGCTCAAAAGGGCTGAGAGAGAGAGAGAGAGAGAGAGAGAGAGAGAGAGAGAGAGAGAGAGAGAGAGAGAGAGAGAATTTACATTTTGCATTTCAACAACAGGCCAGTTAATAAAACGAAGGAACGTGTGCTCAAAAGGGCTGAGAGAGAGAGAGAGAGAGAGAGAGAGAGAGAGAGAGAGAGAGAGAGAGAGAGAGAGAGAGAGAATTTACATTTTGCATTTCAACAACAGGCCAGTTAATAAAACGAAGGAACGTGTGCTCAAAAGGGCTGAGAGAGAGAGAGAGAGAGAGAGAGAGAGAGAGAGAGAGAGAGAGAGAGAGAGAGAGAGAGAATTTACATTTGCATTTCAACAACAGGCCAGTTAATAAAACGAAGGAACGTGTGCTCAAAAGGGCTGAGAGAGAGAGAGAGAGAGAGAGAGAGAGAGAGAGAGAGAGAGAGAGAGAGAGAGTTTACATTTTGCATTTCAACAACAGGCCAGTTAATAAAACGAAGGAACGTGTGCTCAAAAGGGCTGAGAGAGAGAGAGAGAGAGAGAGAGAGAGAGAGAGAGAGAGAGAGAGAGAGAGAGAGAGAATTTACATTTGCATTTCAACAACAGGCCAGTTAATAAAACGAAGGAACGTGTGCTCAAAAGGGGAGAGTGAGAGAGAGAGAGAGAGAGAGAGAGAGAGAGAGAGAGAGAGAGAGAGTTTACATTTTGCATTTCAACAACAGGCCAGTTAATAAAACGAAGGAACGTGTGCTCAAAGGGCTGAGAGAGAGAGAGAGAGAGAGAGAGAGAGAGAGAGAGAGAGAGAGAGAGAGAGATCTTTAACGACGCATGGTCAGCGTGCTGAAGCCATCATCCACCCGCAGATCACGCACCTCACCTCTCCGCCCCTGCCACCTCCGTCTCCGTCTTCATGGGGCTTAGAAACTGAAGAGTTGTTTATCACATGTGGGACCTGGCGGATGAGGGCATGGCTTAGATTTGCTAAGTGGCGGAACCAAGGAAAACATCACCTCAAGACAGGTCGCCCAGTACTTCCCATAAACACTGCCCGCATAACAAGAAAGGCAGGGCATTTTCATACCACCCTCGAAGCACAGGCACCGGAGATAGCCCCGCTCAAAGACGCTCTGTTCCCTTAGATTGTTTGAGGACGCACAAGAATAAGTTTCACCAATTATTATTATTTTTTTTTCTCTTTATAAAGGGTAACCATTCAAGTTTGCTAAACTAACTGTACTGCGACGCCAGTAACAACCACATTTATAAAAGGTTATAGTACAGTTACCTTGCTTTCCTTGTTGATAAAATGATCATTTCAATGATAAATAAGCATTGCCATGTCACAACCTTCAGCAGTTCGTGGAAGGCCTGTTCCACGGAGGAGCTGGCACCTAAGTAAGCCAAGTCAGTCACGAATTTTCCTTATCCTTTCCGTTAAAGCCTCATCACAACCTCTTGCTGTGTTGGCTTGGATCCTTCCAATAACTTATCCCAGCTTCTTAAGCTTATGTCACTTTTAATTAATGCTTTAATATCACAAGGCAGGATATATCCCCAATCTCAACCCTCCCTTTTTATCCGGGCTCTCATGGCGTAGTTTATACCCTTTTCCAGTTCCATTTCATCTTTCATGAAATCCAGTAAAATCCGTGTGGTCTTGACGTTGCCTGGCGAAAAGCAAACCAACGTCCGTGATCACACGCCATATCCATACCATTTTATGGACGATAACATTTACTGCATTTCTGATTTCATTATTTTCATTAATCTTCTGTTTTCACTCATTTTAAATCCACAGTTCTCAACAATTTCTTGATAGAACCTTTAGGATTCAGACTCGATTACTTTTGAAAATTTATTCTGACTGCTTGTAACAGAAAAATCTACTGATTTTTGTTAACGTTTACTACGAGTTCCCAGGAGTTACCACGAGTACCTACAAGTTTTGAATCTGTTCAAAACTTGACACAGGTTCCCGAAATGTCCGAAGTTCGTTTACGATTACATTATCTTATACGAGTTTTCCGCGAGTTCGTACTGGACAAAAAATCAGATCTCAACTCGGCCAGATTTATGAGGCTACAAGAGCTTCATCCACTTGAATCATTCACGAGGATGGGAAAATGAAAATCACGTCACGTCACATAACGTGAACTCTAGCCTAGCATCGTTATGTACTCAGCATTTGAAAGCGCGCTCTGTACTTGCGTGAGGTCCCATCGATGTAGGTTTCGCTGACGAAGTAATTAAAATGACGATAATTTTGGACCCTCTTCAATAATATTTTCAGCGACTCAAACGTTGCATAGAATTAGTCAACTCTGAGAAGTCATAGTGATAAATAGCGCATGATTTTTAAAAGTGGCAATTAAATAAAAGCTTTCCTCGCAACGCTAAACACTTAGCAGACCTCAGTCTGAAATACCTTTACATCACGTCTTATGAACATCCATCGTCTTAATTATACCTCCATGACATTCTACAATTATAAAATATCCTACAACTTCTGTGAAATTTATGAATTTGCTTTTCTTAAACACCTTTCCAACACCTTTTCAAGTATTTTCTCTTCGGAACATTGTTCACATTGTTCAGAGGTTTTATGTGATATAATGAGTTGCATTGCTTAAGATATTTTTCACACACTGGCACACACACAATTAAGTGTGTGTATATATATATATATATATATATATATATATATATATATATATATATATATATATATATATATATATATATATATATATATATATATATATATATATATATATATATATATGCAGTGTGTAGGTATGCGTGCGTTTGAGCTCAAAGAGTGAAACAGTCGGTCACAGACAGCGACTCATTGTTATTCGTCTCCGAAAATCCACAAACCTTCTTCTCTGCCACGTGTAGGGTCCGTCTTGGATTGTCCCCCATCGGAAACTGGTGTCAAAACACAATGGATTATTGGATTAGGCTCCGAAGACACACTGGACCCCCACCACTAACAACTCCTGTCTTCGTATCCTGGAAACCCAGAACACGAAATATAGGCATCTGTGAACCCTGGTTCCCTCCCCTGTGGTACATTTAGGCAAACATGTGTGTGTGTGTGTGTGTGTATATATATATATATATATATATATATATATATATATATATATATATATATATATATATATATATATATATATATATATATATATATATATATATATATATATATACACATGTGTGTGAATGTCTCTCTATCTCTCTCTCTCTCTCTCTCTCTCTCTCTCTCTCTCTCTTCCTTTTTAGCGTGGGTGGGCCCTACAGGATTAAAAACGGATAAAAACCATTGGATAAACAAATTCAAAACAGTCCAGTTCTGTGGGTCGATCGTCCAAGGCTTTGGCATTGTGATGAACGAAGAACGCTAACAGAGGCATAACAAAGGCCACAGGAAACCGGGCCACGCGAGAAAAAAAAAAAATCACATAGCGTGAAGAATGAGGCAGACTGAAAAAGATTTTGAAGTCGACTGTGAAAACTACCCTTTTCGGGTTATTCTAACAAACAACAAAAAATGCAATGGAAAGTCCTCTAATACAGGCTGTCTCATATTTATCTCCGGAAAGAATTGAAAAGACAAAAAACAGGTAAAATTGCGTCGAAGTTTCTTCGGCAAAATCGAGTTTTCTGTACAGCCGCTACATCGTATAATCAAGGCCACCGAAAATAGATCTATCTTTCGGTGGTCTCAGTATAATGCTGTATGAGCCGCGGCCAATGAAACTTTAACCACGAACCGGTGGTGGCCTGTCTTATATCGTTGCCAGAAGCACGATTAAAGCTAACTTTAACCTGAAATAAAATAAAAGCTACTGAGGCTACAGGGCTGCAATTTAGTATGTTTGATGATCGGAAGCTGGATGATCAACATACCAATTTGCAGCCCTCTAGCCTTAGTAGTTTTTAAGACCTGAGGGCGGACAGAAAAAGTGCGGACAGAAAAAAGTGCGGACAGAGTAAAGTGCGGACGGAGAACAAAGCCGGCACAATAGTTTTCTTTCACAGAAAACTAAAAATAAAAGGATGGGTTTAAATGACAAATCATAAAAAAAATCGTCATCAATCAGCTTTACAGATAATCCCCAGAAAGAAGAAAAAAAGCCTAGAATTTAAAAACAGGCTCAAAGATGAACAAGAGATGAAGAAAGCGAAAATTCGAAAGGTATACAGAATAACTAATTTGTGGTGCTTACATTCTATGCATTTCAAACTCCGAAACGAGGTTTATGATAAAAAAAGAATAGAAGCAGATGAAGCCACAACGAGTTAGGTTTTCAGACAAATCGAATCAGGCTGTATAATCTCCCTCCATTTCTCACTTCAGAAAGAGAGACAAAACCTAGGAATGGAAAGAAAGGGCCTCTGTTCCAGAGAAAAAAAAAGAAGAAACAAACGAGTTAAACGAGCACAATTTCAGTCGAAGAAACAATTAGAATTCAGAGAAACAATAGGTTTTGTATTGTGTTGCAGGCACAAGAAAGTAAATACATATGATATAAATAGATGAATAAATAGATAACGATAACAGATAGTAGATGACATTGTCGGAGCCCTATTAAAAGGAACGCTCAGGCAGAAAAATATCACAGATTACGAATAAAAGGAAGGTCTTCGCTGACGCGGGTGGAAATGGCTGAAAATACTTTTAAATGTCCAGAAGATCAATTCCAGCGCAAAATGTTGCAACTTAATTCATTCTTCCATCTTCACAATGTCGTTTGTTTCATGAATGAACTTTCCGCAATAATACAAGAATTCCTGTTTAAGTATGTAATAATAAGAGACTACATATTTAATTTTAGCAGGGAAAATCATGTAAGGATTAAATACCTGTTATCTCTCTTGCAGACTTTTTTTTTATAAACCTTAACTTAAGATTCTCATATTAATGAACAATGGATTGAAATGATGTTGAGACTGGTGTCAGAAATATATAATCGACACCTTGTTTTGGTGGTAGTGATGATACAAGTAAAAGCTCTATGTTACAGAGGTCGGTATTCTGTGTGCTTAGCAGTTTCAATTTCTTACTAATACACCTTGAAATTAAAACAGATTACATTATCTATCATAAAAATCTTCACTGTCATAATAACTTGCGATTCTAGAGTCAAGCTTTACCCTTTTTTGTAGAGAAATTTTCAAGAATGAAGAGAATGCCTGACCTACGGTAACTAATTTTTGCATCGTATGAAGTCCCATGGCACTTGAAGAATTCTTCTGGTTTCGATGGCATGTTTTCCAGCAGGCATCTAAATCTTATCCGCTGAGGAAGAAGACAAACGCCAGAAAATCTTCGTGGGGGTTCCTCCTTCTGGCTCGCGAGCGTGTGCTCCCCTCCGCTGATCTGCCCACCTCCTACGTCTTCTAGGACCGAATGCCTTCATTCTGGGCCCATTGTATACAGCTCCTATTTCCCTTTTAATGCCCAACACATTTAAATGACGGGGAGCCTGTTGGGTACAGTAGACAGGGGAAGGGCCAAAGGAACACTTCTGTTATCGCCCTCAAGATCACCCTCAGCCTTCTTTCACAGACCCTCATGGCCGTTGTCAGGAATGCGCCAAGACAAAATTCATCAGATGAATCACTCTTCTACCGATATCAAACAAAATTTATGGATCTCTGGTAAAACTTCTTAGCTATGAATTACAGTAAACCGAATCACTGATAAACGCATTTTCAAAATTATAACTGCAACACACTTAATAAAAATTTTCGGACACTTAGAGATGAATATAGTTTAAGAACAGGTGAAGCATTCCGATGCAGCATGGATTGACATTAACCAGTTCTTGATAAAAGTCTTTTGTTCATTCTGATTATAAGAAACGGGATCTTTAATAAGCATCTATATATATAAAAGTGAATGTTTGTGTATTTGTTTGGCTTCTATAGAAATCCTAACCGCTTGACAGACCCAGACAAAATTTTGCACACGGCCTCTATGTCACTCCAGAAAGGTTTTCACCTCAAAATCAAACCAAGACGCCGAGACAGACATGCAGACACGAATAAAACAAATGAAATTTTCGTTTTTACCTCACCTTTTCCTTTAGTTTTCTGGGTTTATTCTCATTTTTCACCTAATACTTCACCTTTTCTTCTGGTGCTGCCAGAAATGTTATTAACCTACAACAATAAATCTCCTATAACATCAATTTTTATCAGGATTTACGTGAATTTTTATCATAATTTATGATAATTATTAATATAAGTGTTAAACAAATACCTCACTGCTTGGTTGTATTGCTAAATTAAATAATTTTGGCTTCGTTGCAAAACATATTTCATAGCTATAAAGCAATTAACCCAAACCAGCAGGTCCCAACACTTTTTTTTTGGTTGTCTTCCTTGTTCATGCATGCATAGTAACTGCTAGCTCAACACGACGTGAAAGATGTGTGATGACAGTATATCCTTTTTTTTATCAGTTCAAATGCGAATTTTCTCATTAATTCGATCGTTTCCTCTTCGTTTTTACCTTCAGAATTCGTTGTAACGGTTACTTTGTAGCGTCACGATGGCATATATCATTATAAATTCGGTTTAAATGAAGTTTATTGGGTGTTTTGGCAACAACACTTCACTTCATACCTAATGCTGTAGGAACGGTCTTCCACATCAAGTATGGAAAAATGTCCACACTCTTTTTAGGGGTTTATCGTGGTCAGATATATTATTTTTTAAAAATTATATGATTCATTGACCTATATTCTCGGTCATTTGCATATTTATCTGTATGTTTATACAATAATGACTGAATAAAGAGCCATCAAAGAATGGTTGTTTATGCCGAATCATGAAGCAGTAGAAGTCGATCAAATGATTTCTCGATCAAATGATTTCTCGAATGCAGATGACAAAAGAATAACCGCTTTAGGTTTCCATCTAATTAAGGTAACTTAAATCTATTTAAAAGTTTTAATAAATGTAAAAAGTGATTGTGATTAACTTGATAAGTATGTTTATGGGAAATGATCTTTAGACCGTAAAGGAAAGCATATATCATTTTATATACATTAGATTTTACCGATGGTTGAATGAATTTAAAATTTAGGCGAGCATGGAAGTCAGTGATGTGGAAATGTGGCAGCAACACTGGGTCTGTCTGTTGTTGCACGAGAGGCAGACCTTCTCCCCTCCCCCACACATATACACACATACACACAATCACATAGATATTCAATATTTTTAGTTTTCTGTAAAAGAAAACTATTGTGCCAGCTTTGTCTGTCCGTGTGCACTTTATTCTGTCTGCATTTTTTCCTGTCCACACTTTTTCTGTCTGCCCTCAGATCTTAAAAACTACTAAGACAAAAGGGCTGCAAATTGGTATGTTCATCATCCACCCTCCAATCATCAATCATACTAAATTGCAGCCCTCTAGCCTCAGTAGTTTTTATTTTATTTAAGGTTAAAGTTAGCCATAATCGTGCTTCTGGCAACGATACAGGCTAAGCCACCACTGGGCAATGGTTAAAGATTCGTGGGCCGTGGCTCATACAGCATTATACCGATACCACTGAAAGATAGATCTGTTTTGATGGCCTTGATCATAAGCTGTAGCGGCTGTACAGAAAACTTGATTGCGCCGAAGAAACTTCGACACATTTTCTACTTGTTATTTATTGTCTTTGCTCAGTGGAGATGCTTTTTTATTCCCTCCCCCTCTATAATCTCCTCACCCTCCCCTGCCCCTTCCCTTCCCTCTTTGATTATTGTTCCATCCCCTCCCCTTCCTTTTCCCCTTTCCATTCCTCCTCCCCTTCCCTCCCCTTTCCCTTTCCTCCCCCCCTTCCCCTTCCACCTCTCCCTTCTCCCTCCCCTCCCCTTCCCTTCCCTCTTCCCTCACCCTACCCATAGACTGTCATTCAGAGTTTTTCCGGGCAGCGATGGGTTGGTCAGCTAGTATATATATATATATATATATATATATATATATATATATATATATATATATATATATATATATATATATATATATATTATATTTATATATATATATATGTATATATATATATATATATATATATATAGTATATATGTATATATTTATATATATGTATATATATATATATATATATACTAATAGCAATAAAATTTTCTGTAATAAGTAAAATAACAATGCAAAAATATAATAACTGGCCTCATTTCTTCCACCGAATCGTCACCAACAAACAATAATCACGGGACGAGAATAAAAATGCAATATTCAAAAGCAATAGGACTCGTATTGCTGACAACACTAAGGAGACATTTATGAATAACACTCCCATTTCTATCAATTTATGGCGAACTGTCTGGTGTGACTACGAAATGTGAAAGTCAGAGTCTCAAGGGTAGAGAGTTTTTTCAGTAAATAGCCCTTTCGCTCTTCTAACATCCTGATGGGTCCCCCGAGGATAATCACAGGACGTCACGTTAACTGCCAAACTGGTCCCTCGAGATCAATGAGGATGCCTGAGGGTGGTGCCACTTGGGCACGTTTTCTGGTACATTTTCACATCTTACTATTAAGCTATGCACCAAGTAATCAATACTGGGGCAAAATTTAAGACTGTGTTGTATCATTGCAGTGAATCAGTTTTACTCCATGATATGAAAATAGGGGCTCACAGGTGCGAATTTGATAAAACAAGGGGCTCAAAACGTCGGTTGTAAGATGCCACATTATGTCAGACAGAGTAGTTTTGAGACTATATTCCAAGCTATTTCCCAGTTGAAGGCGAAAAGTAATCAAGAGTTTCTACTCAGGCAGAGAAAGCAGTTTATTAGAAATGACAATGAAACTATTTAAGTCGAAATTATGGGCAGCGACAGCTTTTCTCTCTGGCCTCGTAGTGCCGTTGTGACGCTCGTGTCTCACACCTGCAGTAGACGACCAGTGTTCGATTCACGGAGCGGAGGAGGAGGAGGAGGGGAGGAGGAGGAGGAGGAGGGGAGAATGGGACCAATCACTAAGATCCAGAATGCCCCTCTTGATTTAAGCAGTGAATCATGTACGTGGATTTTAGTCAGCTGAAATGGGTCGCATCTAACATATAGCAAAAATGCTAAAAGAAATGACACAAACACAGAAGTTGGGCAATGTTCCGTCAAAAATGTAATCCTTACCCCACTGGCGTGAAACCTGGTGAAAGATATTCTCTCTCTCTCTCTCTCTCTCTCTCTCTCTCTCTCTCTCTCTCTCTCTCTCTCTCTCTAAGGAACATGTCGGAGGGGGAGATGTAAACGTAAATTTTTGCCCAGAATTTACGAAGACTAGTTATCATATAAAAGTTATACCTAATCCTATGTATATATATATATATATATATATATATATATATGTGTGTGTGTGTATATACATATATATACATATGTGTATATATATACATATACATATGTATATATATGTATACACACACACACACACACACACACACACACACACACACATATATATATATATATATATATATATATATATATATATATATATATATATATATATATATATATATATATATATATATATATATATATATATATATATATATATATATATAAGGTATATTTTATAAATATAACAAATGCGTATACAAGCTACAAAATTACCAATCAGTTATCATGGTGGGGATGGGTTGATATCGATTTTAAGTTCCGAAATTCTGTGTCCCCGTGGTAGGACTCGAGGAATAAGGTTAACTCGGTAGTGACAGAGATATCTAAATGTATTTAGAAATCTAAAGGTTAAGACTTTATTGTGGCTAAAACAGATCCATATAAACACACACACAATCATATACGTATATATTTGTAATTGCAATAGCCACAATGCCCTCTTAACTTCTCGAATTCTTCGTGTGAGAGGTGAAGTCACTCTCAATTTTGTATCAAACCCAAAATGCAGAAGTTCGAATCAAGGCCATGATTCGAACTTCTGCATTTTGGGTTTGATACAAAATTGAGAGTGACTTTGCCTATCACGCCATATTTATGATTCAATATTTGAGAGCATAGAAAAGTCATGCATGCATTGGTTACAAAAGTATCATATGTATACACACACACACACACACACACACACACACACACATATATATATATATATATATATATATATATATATATATATATATATATATATATATATATATATATATATATATATATGTATATATGTATATATATATATATATATATATATATATATATATATATATATATATATATATATATATATATATATATATATATACATATATATATATATATATATATATATATATATATATATATATATATATATATATATATATATATATATATATATACAGTATATATGAAATTTTTCATCACACCGTGATTTATATACAATCAGAAGCTACAAATGTCGTTTAATATCACGTTACCTCGAGTATCTCCGATGGAGTTTATCACCGAAGGGGAATTTATATAAGTGATAAATGAACAGGTACCACTGGGACGCGAACCCGTTCAACGACTCCGGTTGACATGGACCCATTCAACGACTCCAGTGGACGGTGCCATCAGAGAGGTCTCAGAGGAACGCGAACCTTGACATGGACCCATTCAACGACTCCAGTGGACGTTACCCGTGCCAAAGAGGTCTCTTGATGGCAAAACGTCCACTGAGTCGTTGAATGTCAAGGGTTCGCGTCCCAGTGGTACCTGTTCATTTATCACTTATATAAATTCCTTCGGTGATAATTCTCCATCGGAGATACTCGAGGTAGCGTGAATTTGATATTAAACGACATTTGTAGCTTCATGATAATACAGTATATATATATACAAGGGATCAACTGTCATTGCATTTTCGTTAGTTCCCATAAGAAGTTTAACGGAAAAATGTGAACAATGGAGGCAGAGTTCTTAAACAAAACCGTGAAAATCCTTGATTCAGTGCTAACTTCCCAGGCCTCATTGTGATTTGCCTCAACTCGCTCCAGAAAAGTAATATAAGCTTGTATGTATTAAATTTTTGGATGAGACTACTCAAGCCATATACACATTAAAAAAAAAATCGAAATATTTTTCCCTTTACGATCTAAGCGCCCATCTGCATTCCCACTAACCTTGAAGACTATGTGGAGACACCCATTTGTACACCTGACGCCAGACCACGTGCGACGTTGAACAGGTAAAAATCAAATTCATTAGTGAACCGTCGCACCTTGTGACTACAGTTGCACGTGCGTATCTGAGGATTTCCTATACATTTATCTGAATAATTCATGCATTAAATTCTCTCCGGACATTGTAGGAGATAAGGGCTAGCTTTAAATACCTTTGAGCAACACATCTAAACTAAGTCTACGAATTACCAGATAAGATATTCACGTGGAAGCGCCCCTCGAAACTATTTGTTTTTACCAGGCTATAAAGTTTTGAGAGGTGAGTGACAAAAGCTATGAATATTTGTCTTCATTAACGAAATTTTGTAGTCTTTTACATTATGTGAATACGTATTCATTACTTCCAAAGTTCCACTGACATTTTAGGTGAATCTCAGTTTTGACACTTCATTATTTTTTCAAACGCAAAAAACAGGCTATTGATTTTGCCCGTTGTTCATTCATCGTGCATCCTCGAAGTTCTCGAACAAAGAAGAAAGATGTTGATGGTACCAGTAACTACCAAAACCGAAGATGAAAGAGATGTAAGGTGTCTGACAGAGCTTGCATATAACTGAGCTTTCCCGCAGTGGAACCGTGCTGGTCCCCACCATCTACATAAGCGTTTGCAAGAAAATATTTGTGTTATGAATACCAGGAGAATGTTTAACGGCATGGTTTACATTTCTCTTTTTAAAAACATTGCACACCAGCACTCTTAAAGGGAACCATATAACAGGTATTATTTTTTAGCAAAATACATTACAGAACTATGGACAACATTTTACTTATATGTTGAGATGAGAACCTTTACTGAATGTTTTCTTCTTTCCACTTTTCAGATGAAATTCGTTTCCCGTTTCATTCACAATACCTACATCACTAGCGTCAAATACGGCATTAAAAAGTTATTTATATATATATATATATATATATATATATATATATATATATATATATATATATATATATATATATATACACATATATATATATATATATATATATATATATACAGTATATTTTGAGAGACAGAGAGAGCGCAAAATCATGTTGGTGCCCAACTTTATCACCACCAGTGAATGAGTTACTGGAGTGAAATTCTCTCTATTTTTCTATATATATATATATATATATATATATATATATATATATATATATATATATATATATATATATATATACATACACACATATATTTTATATTATATATATGTGTGTGTGTACGTATATATTGAGAGTGAGAAGCGGGCTAACCCAGGCGGGCATGATAATATCTGAGCACCTTTCAGTGTTGTCACCTGTCTCTTGTATATTTTTTAATATTTCTCGCCCTTCTTCCTCAACCCCGACTCCTCCCTTCGTACATGATGCTCCCCTCGCCCATCCCGATGGCTTCCTTCATGCATATGCAAGAAATATCTTAGGCAATTTGCAATCACATCATCGCAACGCGTCCCATCTTGCATACACGACGCAAAGCAAAGCCGACTATCCCATATTTCCGCCGTCAGAAGGATCCAGTAATGTTATCAAAGATCTCAGCCAAAACAAGCTGAAGTATTGTGAGTTTAATAGCTCCTAAATTCCAGAACTCTTTCTTAACGTATTACTCTTCTGATCACGACCGAAGGATTAGTTATTGTGGTGCCCGGTCGTATCCTACCAATGACCACTTGGGCATCTCTCATGACCCCGCCACACATACTGAGCGTCGCTCCATGAATTCTCGATGGGACTTGTCACAGGTGGCGCTTAAAAAAGCGTGTAATTTTTTCCACTTTGAGTCCGCCACACACACATCATTCTCTTTGGGTCTGGTCTCCGATGATGACGCTCGGCTTCGATAAAAAGGCTCTTCTTTCGATCGCGTCATATTGCCAATTCAAAGGAGATAGGAGAACCTTGAGACTGAAATATTAATGATGACCTTCCTACAAGATACATGCACCCGTGGTTATACATTCTGAAAGGATATCCACGTGCATTTTATATATTCATCCTATGAAATCATTGGAAAAAGATTAAAAGGTAGAAGGTAATTCCGTCATTTAATTTTTTGTGCGTTCTCCAACGACCAGCTCCAACATCGAGAAAATACTGTAAGTTTTGATTGTTTAGATTCCACTTTAAGAAGAGAGAGAAGCTGCGATACACCGCCTGCACCACCGACTTTCCAGAGAATCTACAACATGACTAATATCAGCAGCTCATTTTTCCTGTTGGATTTAACCTGTTTACCCATTTCTCCATAATCTTCTACAGTAATAAAGGCCAATATCCGGCGCGACTGGAGAGATTAAAAGTAGTTCACGATGGCTTTGAATCCCTTAAATAAAGATCTTATCCTATTCTCATGGAATAAAACATCCTACGCGAGCCATATATAAACATCAAAGGTTTTTAGGATGACTTCATTAATATTCATCCTAAAAGGTAAGGAAGATACGTTACTTTACTTAAATTTCAAATCCCACTCACAGGTAGCCGTGCAGAACATAAAGCTTCCATAAAGCTAACTCTGTTTAACAAAGTAACTGAATTCCCAGTTAAGAAAGGCTTGAAAAGATGTGATGCTCTGGGGGCAAGTGACTGGGCTGTCATAAGGAAGTTTATGTTAAAAAAAATAAATAAATAAAAAAATAAAATACAGTTGAAAGTCGCTAAAATAACGTGATGCCTCTTAGAATAAGAGGCTGTGCTGGCATAAAGCTACCTCAAGCTGAATACATTTAGAAATCAGTTAACATGGACTAAAATGAAGTAATAATGCTTTTTTTTCAGTCTGATAGTCTGGACCTTTTACTTTTAGTAAAAGATAATAGCAAATTTGAGCTGTGAAAAGTCTTTTGGTTAGAAGAAATTCCTTTTGTTCGATCTGTAGATATGGCGCTGAACTTGCTCTCACTGACCCCCATTTCGAGCCAGCATGCTCTGGAAGTTAAAGGTTCCTTGTGTTGATCGTTCCATATCAGTATAGTTCTAGTAAGATTTAAATGTCCAGACCCTTAACATTGGGAGCAAAATAATATATAGAGTGATTCTGTACTATATCTTGGACAACTTTTAGTAGTTACCCACAGGCTAAATATAAATATCAAATAATACAGTCTAGTAAATCTAAAATTGTTATAATTCTTGATTCTTTAGTTCAGAAGCTAAGTAATGTCTCTAATGGAGAGAGAGAGAGAGAGAGAGAGAGAGAGAGAGAGAGAGAGAGAGAGAGAGAGAGAGACACTAATAAAGAAATACTAAAAGACAAAAATTTAATAGTCTAGTCCTTCTAACCTGCCTCCCCAAAAGAAAATTTGATAGAAAATAAATGAATTACCACCGTATTTCCCATTCCAAGGATTAGTAACGGCACCAGATCTTGAGGAATCCTAATCTGAAAAGCATAAAAAAGGGATTCGGTTGTTCCTTTCAAAAAAAACATTCCTCTCCCCTAAGACGCCCTTTGCTTGTTAAGGCGATTAGAGGCGGCAGCTTTCCCCCGAAATCTTTCCCATGACTTCATTAGGAATTTACGAACCCCTTTCGATGACGACATGTTCGTCCTTCCCTCTCCCGTCCCTCTGAAGAACCGAAGGAAAGACAGTGGAAATAATCTGCCAGATTCTGGAACACCTTCTATTATAGGGATCGAGGATGACTGGTTTATCAGTTATCTGGTAATTGGCAAAGATTTGGGAATTCCCATGTTTTCTTGTGAGGATATGCTTATAATCTATATCATAGGTAATCTACAATAATTTTCATTACTTTGGATTAAGGATACCTCGTTAACAGTTCTTTGACTTTTGGATGAATTTTGCGAAATATTAAATTTTCTAGGTAAGACAAGCCTCGGTAACTTTTCCGTATTCACAATTTATGTTTTTTAAAGCTACCATTATTTGCTTTTAGGACACTTAATTATTATTTAGATAGATGATTATGGGGTAAGTTTAAGTATATATATATATATATATATATATATATATATATATATATATATATATATATATATATATATATATATATATATATATATATATATATATATATATATATATATATATATAAATGTATATATATATATATATTAACTTTATCACATACACAATTGTTTTGTGCATTAGTAGAATTACTAAAAGGACCTCATTCATTTTCTGTATAAATACTCCATTAGATACCATCCAGTTTGAATGAGATCCTTTTAGTAATATATATATATATATATATATATATATATATATATATATATATATATATATATATATATATATATATATATATATATATATATATATATATATATATATATATATATATATATATATATATATATATATATATATATATATATATATATATATATATATATATATATATGTGATATGTTTATGATGACCTGTTCATGCTCTTCCTCATAGTGCGGAAAACTTTAGTGAGATGAGATGCTGAACTATACGAAGATTAAAACAAAAATGCTAGTATATATGCAGAAACTGAAAACTGATAAAACCTCCTCCTTCAACCACCTACACTTCCACCAAATCTCTCTCTCTCTCTCTCTCTCTCTCTCTCTCTCTCTCTCTCTCTCTCTCATGTTGTTGTGCAGAAAAACCCGAAGTCCATTAGTTCTCTTTCAACTTTGTACGTTTCTGCAGTTCTGAATCACTCCCAGGACTGAAGTGCAGCCATTAGAACATTAGAGCACCGAAAACGCAAACTGCGCAATGAAACCCGGGAAGAAGCACGTCCCAAACCTAAGCTATGGTTTAGCAGCTGCCAAAGACTAAATTCAGCTAGATGTTTATTCTATACACCACGAATCTCTTGCTTGCTCTTCGGGCCTCGTAGTGGCCCACTGGTGATTTCGCCCGAATACTATACTGTAAGTTTAGTTGCGAGTTTCCTGAACATTTTAGTTTTCTGTAAAGAAAACTATTGAGATGGCGTTGTCTGTCCGTCCGCACTATTTCTGTCCGCCCTCAGATCTTAAAAACTACTGAGGCTAGAAGGCTGCAAATTGATATGTTTATCATCCAGCCTCCAATCATCAAACATAGCAAATTGCAGCCCTCTAGCCTCGTTAGTTTTCATTTTATTTAAGGTTGAAGTTAGCCATAATTGTGTGTCTGGCAACGCTGTAGGGCAGACCACCACAAGGCCGTGGCTGTAAAGTTCACGGGCCGCGGCTCGTACAGAAAACTCGATTGCGCCGAAGAAACTTCGGCGCACTTTTTACTTGCTTTGACCTGCTTAACTTATCTCAGAGCTTCTTTTCATATAGGCTTAGCAAGCGTATGAGAGTGTAGACTTCCGGACATAGTTATTAAAACTCTAGAATGGGACTTCGCTAAGTGCACTGACTTCACATTTACATTCAGTTATTGTACGAATATAGTTAATGGTTGCTCCTTGAGTCGGAAAAGGAAAATGCTATGAAAAAGAAATATAATCATGCCGTTTCCCTTACAAACTCACCTCATGGTGTTGATTTGATTGCTATTTAATATAAATCTTGCTCTACAATATTGTGCACATTCGCGTTAGCTTTCTTACCCATCTCTCTGTTCATCTGTTTATACTGTACATCTAAGTTCATAATCATTTATTTGTCATTTTCTCGACCTGTTTTTTTCATTGACGAGCATTCTGTTCTCCGGGAGTCTACATTTTAACTTCATGGCTTTTCATGAATGATTCTTTGCTCATCGTTAATAATTATTATAATAAAATTCACCTGTCGACAAAGGTGAGAAGTTTCTCTTGTCCGCTCTGGCAGCACTTAGCCCATTCCTCATAATCGTGCTTCTGGCAGCTATATAGGATAGGCCACCACCGGCCAGTAGTTAAAGTTTCATGAGCAGCGGCCAATGCAGCATTGTACCGAGACCACCGAAAGATAGATCTATTTTCGGTGGCCTTAATTACACGATGTACAGAAAACTCGATTGCGCCGAAGAAACTTCGGCGTAGTTTTTACTTGTTTTCCTTTGGGATTTATCGTTTTATATTTAAAGCCATAGCGGCATTTATATACATCATGCATAACACGGATTTTGTGTGACTGCATACATTGTACTTTCACATCCTAAAAAAGCATGAGAAAAACATGAAGGTATGTTTCACAGAACTTAAGTTTCTTTGCATGTAACAGCGACCACTGAGTAAATGTACTGTACTCAATCTGTGTGAAGAATTTGAAGTTTTATATATATATATATATATATATATATATATATATATATATATATATATATATATATATATATATATATATATATATATATATATATATATATATATATATATATATATATATATATATATCTATACATATATATATATATATATATATATATATATAAAACTGCCAAATTCTTCACTCAGATTGAGTATATATATATATATATATATATATATATATATATATATATATATATATATATATATATATATATATATATATATATATATATATAAAACTGCCAAATTCTTCACTCAGATTGAGTATAATATATATATATATATATATATATATATATATATATATATATATATATATATATATATATATATATATATATATATATATATATACATATATATATATATATATATATATATATATATATATATATATATATATATATATATATTTATATATATATATACAAATAAATAAACAGAGAGAGAGAGAGAGAGAGAGAGAACCTTATGAATATCTTAAAAATGGTTTCATTTCAGTGCAGTGGGTTGAAGATCACCTCGTCGATGGTATACATTTTGCCAGAGCAGTGAACATTCACAACTAACTACGTTCCCAAACAGTTCTCTAACAACTATAAGGTCTACGGAGGCAAGACGCGCTACCATCCGATCTAGGGAAGCCAGAAAGAGAGAAAGAGAGAGAGGCCTATGCAAACAATCCTAGATTTAATTATAGATTCTTCTTGAGATATTTTAAACCTATGGAAGCTTGAGAGAGAGAGAGAGAGAGAGAGAGAGAGAGAGAGAGAGAGAGAGAGAGAGAGAGACCATTTATAATGGAGAAAGCTCTTTGTAAACTGAAAAGGTAGAATATTTCCGCCTTCATCCTCTTTCTTGCCAAGAGTGACCAGATTTGTTGAACAGCATCACCAATATGCTGTAAATGTGTTTCGCTCCGTTCCAGAAATCCTTTGTTCCTCTCACCGTTGGACTGTGGAACAGTCTCCCTGAGGGTATTGTGCAATTAGATTATTATTACTGAAATAGTTTAACCAGACCACTGAGCTGATTAACGGCTCTCACAGGGCCGGCCATGTGCAATTGGAACCTCAGAAGTTCGAGTGGAATACATTACTACCCATATACTTTAACAATTTATTTTATATTTTTACCTATTTATTTATTTATTTATTTACTAATTTATTTTTATTTCTTTTCTAATAACTGATCTCTTTTTTCTGCATTTTCTGTTATCTTCTGGAATTTCAAGTCAAGGGTCCATGTATGATTATTCCATATGAGTAGGGTTTATCTCCTGAATAATAATAATAAAAATAATAATGATACTAATAATAATTCTGAAAATCCAGCCTCTCGAAAAACAAATATTTTAAACAAAGAAGGACAAATAAACAACCAAAAGGAATAGAATTTCCTGCTGCTATAAATCCATTGGGATCACTTATATATATATCCCCTTGTCCATACCGTGTCCATATTAATTTGTTTTTCTAGTTTGAGTTTGGATCCAGTCTCTAGATTTATGATGCATACTATTAAGTAAGCTTTGTAAATCCTGTAGTTTTTTACGATTAAAACAGTATTATATGCGTAATATAAACCTTCAGTTTGACGAAAAATTATTATTAATAGATATAGCAAGAGAAAACGATGAATACTTTAATTTCCTTATATTTCATAATTTACTTACATTTTTATCTATTATTTATTAATATATTAATTTATTTCTTTTTGTAATTCCTATTATCTTTTGTGACTTCATTCAAATGAACACAATATTCTTCGGAAGTTTGAATTTCAAGTCAGTGGCCCCTGTGGGCTCGCTTCATATGAATATGAATAATAATAATAATAATAATAATAATAATAATAATAATAATAATAATAATAATAATAATAATAATAATAATAATAATTTCTTGCCCCGATCTATGTGACAACGAGTAAATAAGAACAATACAGATGTAGGAATTACATTAAGTAATGATTTTATATAGTACAGTTAAACTGCACCATTTAATATTTTATTTCATAATTTTATTTAATAATTCATCAACATATTTTATTTAATAATTTATCAGCAGAAGATATTTTATGATTCTCTAATGCCACAAGTCTGTTATATCAACAAAATATTTTAAGACCTTAAATAATTGTTTGTTTTTCCAAAGAATTATCCAACACCAACACTGGTCAGCTTTCACACGAGGGGAAAGGAAATTGAATAGCAACGGAATTGAATCGTAATCGGATTATCTGGCTGGTGAAAATATTAACAATTGATAAGTAAACTTAAAAATAATGTTTCACAAATATATTACAAGGTAGAGCGATGCTTAGACAATTTAGCTCTTATCGTTCTTATGCCCATGTCATGATATTTTAAAATAATAGCAAGGATAATACATTAATTTTATATTGCAATCCATTTTGTGCCTATCCGTTTTGTAATGTACCTTAACTTTAGTTATGAAAGTTTTCCGTTTTTCTTTAGAATCTGAGATATTATTGCCCTCACTTATTTGTTTCAGTCCTGAAGGGTAATATCATTATATTTAATTGAACATAATCTCAATTTTCAGCGCTTTTGATCCTTGTAATTGTCACGCCATATAACCTTCAATCAATTCATTGATAATCAGTTTATTGAGGACCTCTTTTTGTCTCCGTTCATTCCTACGATGGGTGGAACCATTCTACATTCTCTCTCTCTCTCTCTCTCTCTCTCTCTCTCTCTCTCTCTCTCTCTCTCTCACACACACATTTTGAGCAAAGCACCAAATGATCATCTCGGTTTTCGTGGTGAACTAGAGGAACTAATATCAAGATTCTCTCTCTCTCTCTCTCTCTCTCTCTCTCTCTCTCTCTCTCTCTCTCTCTCTCTCTCTGTTGCCCTTAAAAAGGTTCATGTCGCCCTTAAAAAGGGTTCATGTTGCCCTTAAAGTAAGTTCATGTTGCCCTTAAAATAAGTAAATGTTGCCCTTAAAACGGGTTCATGTTGTCTTAGAAATGGTTCATGTTGCCCTTGGAAAAGGGTTCATGTTGTTCTTTAAGCGGGTTCATGTTTTCCTTAAAACGGGTTCATGTTGCCCTGAAAACGGGTTCATGTTGTTCTTTAAGCGGGTTCATGTTTTCCTTAAAACGGGTTCATGTTGCCCTGAAAACGGGTTCATGTTGCCCTTAAAACAGGTTCATGTTGCCCTTAAAAAGGGTTCATGTTGCCCTTAAAACGGGTTCATGTTGTCCTTGCAAAAGGTTCATGTTGCCCTTGCAAAAGGGTTCTTGTTCTTCTTGTAAAAGGGTTAATGTTGTCCTTAAAACTGGTTCAAGTTGTCGTTAAAACGGGTTTATCTTGTCCTTATAAAAAGCTTCATGTCGCCCTTAATACGGGTTCATGTTGCCCTTAAAACGGGTTCATGTTGCCCTTGCAAAATTGTTAATGTTGCCCTTAAAAAGGATTCATGTTGCCCTATGCTGCCTTTAGATAAAAGTATTAGAATGTCAATAGATAAAGGGACAAATTACTTTTAGATTTTGCTAATTTAAATCAAAGTAAGGTTCATGATCTCAGTGTCACTTAAGTTAACTTGTAATAATTATTCTCTATTCAAGAAAATAATGAAAAAAACATATACAAACTTGACAATTTATCTGTGTCGTGACGCCAGTTTTAGTAACCACAAATCAATCCCTATTCTTCAACTCTTTCTCAACTTAAAAGCTTAGGGGAGAAAGATGGAGAGTAAGATTCAAATTAGCATTGAAGCCCAGAGAGGGAGAAATATTTTGAGTTCCATGAACAGACATTTGCCTAAATTGCTCTCTCCAAAGTTTTCAGCCTCTGAAACTTTTGTTATTCAGAATATCTGAAATCACGACTTTCCAGAATACATGTGTGTTAGGGAGAGTTATTCTTAGCAATCTGGATGGGATAACTTTTGATGCATAAATAAAAACAATTGTGGAGTTTCTGTTTGGAAATTGTATTAGTAAAGAATATATTAAACAAATATGAATGTATTGCAGTCTCAGTGATGTCAGCTGACTGACAAGGCAGAAAAAAATTAAATTGGTTTTTCTGAAAAGTCAGAAGTATAATTGTTATCGCAAGTCTAATCTCCTCGAAAAATTTCATATATTTTGTCAAAAAAACATTCTTTATTATCCTGGTTCAACTTCGTAAGTGAGAGAGAGAGAGAGAGAGAGAGAGAGAGAGAGAGAGATGAACAAATTTTTGTCAGATTTTGTCATTATTTTTACCTGATCGTTGGACGTGAAACGTAACCTTTGTAGAGTGCATATATGTTTAGAATAACTTACTATAAAATCTAAAAATCTTTTTGTTTCTTGAACATTCCGGGTTTCTACGGCATGACAGAGGTGACCACACCCCCATTTTTTCGGAGGGGGTAGGATTTTTGTTTATTTTTATAATACTTTATTTGTTATTTTTATTTGTTCATTTTTATTTTTAAATTGTTTGTATTAGGTGAAATTTTTTATTTCTTATTTTTGTATTTTTTTTTCTTTGGGGGGGGTTATTTATTTTTGGGTGTCAGTGGCATTAGATTACTGCACCACGCCAGTGTTATCACATTCACATGTTTTATAATTTTTATTTAATTATTTATTGCTCTTTTTTATTTTTTATTTATATATGGAGGTTTGCCCCTATTGCTCATATTTTTTTATTTTGGAGGATCATCTCCCCAGCGTCTGTCCCTGGGGATTGCCTCCCTAGATTTCTGATGTGGGGGATTGCCTCCCCAGCATGCTGTCCTGGGTGATCGCCTTCCCACCTTTTTCCCCTGGAGGATCGCCTCCCTAGTGTTTGTCTCTGGGGGATCGCCTCCCCATCATTTTTTGCTCGGGGCTCACCTCCTAAGTTTTTTCTCTTCGTTTTACTCACCAGAATCCTCTTGAGGGCGTCCGCTGGATTCTGCCTGAAAATATTCAACCGAAAAAACTTCCTTTCCTTCATTGGGCTCCCTACCAGAATCCTCTTGATGGTGTTCACTGGATTCCACCTGAAGATCTTCATCCGAATCAGCTTCCTTTTCCTCTTTAGGTTCCGCGCCAGAATCTTCTTGAGGGTGTCCACTGGATTCTGCCTGAAGATCTTCATCCGAATCAGCTTCCATTTCCTCTTCAGGTTTCCCGCCAGAATCCTCTCGAGGGTTTCCGCTGGATTCTGCCTGAAGGTCTTCATCCAAATCACCTACCTTTTCTTCATCGGGTTCCCCACCAGAATCCTCTTGAGGGTGTCGCTGGATTCCGCCTGAAGATTTTCATCCGAATCAGGTTGCTTTTCCTCTTCGGGTTCCCCACCAGAATCCTGCTGACGGCGTCCGCCAGAGTCTACTGAAAGATTTTTTTTTTTTTTTTTTTTTCGTATTGGGGGGATTTTTTTTATCTTTTTTTGTTTTTGTTTTTGTGAGTTTTATTTATTTTTGGCAGTCAGTGGCATCAACTTATGGGTTACTACGCCACGCCAGAGTTGCCACATTCACATTTTTTTTTTTTTTTTTTGGGGGCGCCGGTTAGTGGCATTAACTTACGGGTTACTATGCCACGCCAGAGTTGCCACATTCACATTTTTTATTTTATTTTCATTTTATTTTATTTTTGTTATTTTCTGGAGGCTTGCCTCTACAGCTCATATATATTTTTTTTTTTCGTGGGAGATCTCCTCCCTAGTATGTTGTCCTGGGAGGCTGACTCCCCACCTTCTTTCCTGGGGCTTGTCTCCCCAGCTTTCTGATATGGGGGATCGCCTCCCTATCAATTTTTAGCTCGGGGCTTGCCTCCAAAGTTTTTTCTCTTCGCGTTCCCCACCGGAATCCTCTTGAGGGTGTCCTCTGGATTCCGCCTGAAAATCTTCATCCGAATCAGTTTCAGTTTCCACTTTGGGTTCCCCACCAGATTCCTCTTGAGGGTGTCCACTGGATTCCCCCTGAGTATCTTTTCTTTTTATTTACTTTTTGGGATTTTATTTATTTTTGGGGGTTAATGGCATTAACTTACGGGTTACTACGCCACGCCAGAGGTTGACACATTCACATTTTTATTGTGGGGGCGTTTTACTTATTTTTGGGATTCAGTGGTTACGCCACGCCAGAGGTTTCAACATTCACATTTTTATTTTGTATTTTATTTTATTTAATTTAATTTTTATTATTTTCTGGAGGCTTGCCTCTACAGCTCATTTTTTTTTTTTTTTTTTTTTTTTTGCAGGGGATCGCCTCCCAATATGTTGTCCTGGGTGATCGCCTTCCCGTCATTTTTTGCTCCGGGCTCGCCTCCTAAGTTTTTTGCTCTTAGGATTCACTGCAATCCTGTTGAGGATTGATTCCGCCTGAAATTCTTCATCTGAATCAGCTTCCTTTCTCACAACAGGTTTAGTTTAGAAATTTAACCTTATTCGACTCGTGTGAGGAAAAGAGGAAACGCTACCTGTGAAAGGAAAATTATCAGAACTGACAAGCTGAGAGAGAGAGAGAGAGAGAGAGAGAGAGAGAGAGAGAGAGAGAGAGAGAGAGAGAGAGAGAGGGGGTTATATGAACAGATTCAAATCAGAGTTGATAATGAATATTTGCTTTCAAAGAATTAGTAGTGTAGCCGATAGACATTTGAAACTGGTGTGCACATTTTGGAAGACAGTACGAATTTCTATCCTAGGGAGTGTTTTAAGATGCTGGTTCTAAATACTAAGGAACCAGGATGTCACTTTAACGATTCTTTATCCAAACTGGCAATTTAATATCGATGACTCTCAGAAATATGAACGGTTTTATGTTGATGGTCTACCTTCTACTTGAAATTAGCGTTTTTGTTTATACATGAATATAACAAAATATGTTAACCAATATATGTTGTGATATATATTGGCCATATTATCATTAATTGGCCTTAATATAAGTAAAATGGCCATATTATCACCAATTTTTTGCATATATACATAATGTTTCTCTCAGTTTTTGAGGTCACAACGAGAAGGGAAATTTAAACCGTGCGATGAGTAACTTCACGCTTTACCAAAGTTGTCTTATATCTGCCCAGCCATAATGGAGAGAGAGAGAGAGAGAGAGAGAGAGAGAGAGAGAGAGCGTATCTTTCAGTTCCGTCACAGCATCGGTACACAATCAACGGCCTCATCAAGATAATGCCCGTATCGGCGGGAGCCTAGAGATGGGACACAGACAAAATATCAAGACATTTCTCCCGTCGAACATTCGTAAACACGAAATTCCACACGAGCGATGAACGAAGATAGAAGGTTAAACATAAGGGATACTCATGCTGATAAAGGCTTAACAAGAAGGAAGTATGACGACAAGCCAAGATTTTGAATTCGAGTATGGCTACATGAACACATTGAAAAAGTATAAAATATACACAATTTTATTATAGTAATAAGTCTGTTACTACTACTACTACTACTACTACTACTACTACTACTACTACTACTACTACTACTACTAAAATAATAATATAATAATAATAGATAAATAAATAAATAAATAAATAAATAAATAAATAAATAAAATAGAAATTATATGTATTTCTTTGGACGGCAGTTTAGAATATGCGAAAATACCTTATCAGAGAGAGAGAGAGAGAGAGAGAGAGAGAGAGAGTTATGTCGATGGTAAAGTCAACAAAGAAAGCGGAGAGGAGGAGGATTTAATGCCTGAATAAACGTCAGGTATTGAAAGAGATAAAAAAGTAAACATGGAAAAGAAGAATTGTGTACAATGGAATCACAGAGCGACCAGAGACCTAACCAGAGAGGTC
>NC_089787.1:47611603-47619103 GCF_040412425.1 Macrobrachium rosenbergii
AGGTTACAATGGTAAATGGGAACCAGGAAGATGGAACAAAGATCGATGATACTAATGGTAGATGCTTGGTAGGATGAGAGAAGAAGTGTGTCACAAAATTGGTGAGGCAAGAAAGCTAGCGGGCTTTATGCTAAATAATGAATTGCCTATGAAAACCAAGGTAGGACTGTATGAAGTGTGGTTGCTGAGTCTGAATGAAAGAGAAAGCCTCAAGCTGTTGAGATGTATTGTTTGCTTATCATGCATGGTGCACGGAAGATTGATACAGCAGAAGTGCTGAAAGGATGGATCACAGTATTTCAAGATGGTAAGAATAGAAGATGATAGGTTCGTGAAAAGTGTAAAATTCAGGAGGGAGGGACGAGGGGGAAGAAGACCTAGAAAGGATTGGATGGATGGTGTGGAAAGAAAGGAAGGGCTTTAGTATAAGGGAACAGCAAGAGTGTGTACAGGACGGGGTGAATGGTGCACTGACTGATGAGCCTCCAGACTAGTTGTGTGAAGCACTTAAATGCTGTACTAGCTATGTTCCCGCTTAGCTCTTCGTTGGGAGAGTCGGCAGAGCTGTGGCCTATCACTCGGTAGGCCCGTGTTCGAGTCTCCGGCCGGCTGATGAAGAGTAAGAGGAATTTATTTCCGGTGATAGAAATTAATTTTTCGCTATAATGTGGTTCGGATTCCACAATAAGCTTTAGGTCCCATTGCTAAGTAACCAGTTGGTTCTTAGCCATGTAAAAGAAGTCTAGTCCTTCAGGGCAGCCCTAGGAGAGCTGTTAATCAGCTCAGTGGTCTGGTAAAACTAAGGTATACTTAACTTTTTTCCCCTGTGGTTTATGAATGTAGCCGGGACCGTTCTGTTTTGTTTCTTTGGAGCTACCATCTTTCGGGGGGCTTAAAAGATAACATATAGTACATATACATATAATGTTAGATAACACATATAGTATATATATATATATATATACGCATATATATATATGTATATATATATATATATATATATATATATATATATATATATATATATATATATATATATAATATATATATATATAAAACAGAAGTTGTTGGCGTAAGCAGGCCCCAGCATATCTCAGGACGGGTGACAAGGAGACAGTCGGTCATCTGTAGGTGGTATTTATTTGCCGACGCGTTTCGTAACACAGTGTTACATCATCAAGGCTAAAAAAGAAAATTTACAAATTAAAATACACGGAATAAAACTAACGATTTCAAGAGTCTCAACATGCTATATAAATATACATTAAAACAAGACAATTCATAAAAGCACCTGCTAGACTAAAAGGTTGAGGACTGAATGACCAAAAGGAAAAGGAAAGCAGCAAAGAAAACTGGCTCAAGCCAGATACAACTGAACTGAGGTGGTGTGTGAGTTCAACTTAGGAACTAGCTGTTTTATGAATAACGATTCTAAAATGAGCAGTTCATGTGGATGACTTGTTTGGCCCAAAACAGAGAAGTCAGAATAATTAATACTTGTATTACATATATTTGAATGGTTTCTGATATTAGAAAATTCTGGATTGGACAATCTGCAACCAGTACGATGACTAACACCTTATGTGAATCTGCTCTGACCCTCAGCAATCGTTTAGTCGATCCCAAGTAAGTCCCCAAATTACATCTGGGGCAAGTATATTTATATACGACTGACGATTGCATTATTGGGCAGATTCTATCCTTAAATTTAAAAAGGGACCCTATTGTAAGTGGATTTTTTGGTATTAAAATGACTTGCAACATGTTAAAATGTTTTTCTATTGCAGACTTTGGATTACTTCTAAATTTATCGTGTAGGACGTATGGGATAGCTGCATAGAGTTTCTTCCGTGGTACTGTACTTATAACAGCCGAGTAAGATAGCTTCTTATTTAAGAAATTCTTACAGTGTTTAAAGAAAACATGAGATGGAAACCAATTATCAGTAAAATATTTGTGCAAGAAAATTATTTTTTTACAATAAGAGTCCCAAGAAGAGGTTAGAGTATAAGCCCGGTGGAGGAGAGTAAAAATTGAATTTAGTTTAAAATTATAAAAACAAGCACTATAAAAGTTTGAACCCAGACCAGTAAAAGTCTTTTTTCTAAAAACGGAAGTGTTAAAACTGTCATTATGTTCTTGTCCTTCGCTGGTTCGAGCCCACGGGACGACGAACTTATTATCAACTAAAAAATTCCCCTTCGGTAACATATGAAAATATATTATTTCCGAGGCAGAGCGAATTGGATATTAAAGGACGCTTTTGTAGCTTACTGATTGTATATGAATCACGGTGATGTGATAAAAAGTCATATATACGCATATATATACATGTATGTATATATATGTATATATACGTATATATACATGCATACATAAGTTCTTGATTGAAGAGAAATGAATAACCAAGTACCCATGAATTTTCAGGGTACTCTCAGAGAATTTATTTGCATAAGAAAGCTGTAGAATAGAGGCAAATAACCACGGAAACATAGGCCAACAAGAAAAAGTAAAACAATCTCACAAAGTCATTATTACCTGCAAAGTTACAAATAACTCAAAGAAAATAACACAAAATAACTAGTTGTTAATTAAGCATTCAGTCTTATAGGTCAGTTCTTTCAAATGGAAATCATTTGGACGCTCAAGAAAAATATCGGTTGAAGAGTCGGGAAATAGAAGAAAGAATCCCGCATAAACGATTATCCATTCATAAAAGCATGTGTACTTATAAACTTAAAATAAACTTAAATTCGCATGCATGTCATGCATATGTTTATACCGGCAAATACATAACAAGTAAACATACCCACGTCCATCTATAGATATACGAAATATACGCATGCTTATACAAATATTCACAAATATAAACCTAAGAAGACACATTTAATACCATGTCTTACAGTTATTTATAAACAATTTTAATGCTAGTTTTCTAAAACATTTCTCAGTGATAAAACTATACAATGCAAGCAGACCAGATCTGATATTCGTTACGTCACCGCGATAAAATCTTTTACATTTTCCAACGTTACGCTTTATATAATTATTCCAAGGAATTATAACTCTACATTTTTGTCATTGAATAAGATGGTCTAGGCTATTTTGTGTCTAAATATAGAATCTGAAGACAGAAAGTACTGAAACTGCGTTAGTCTTGCAATGAAAGTTTAAACAGTTAAAACAATATCTTCATCATCCAGTATCAGGTGAATTTAGTGGTTATTCTGCGGAGGTGCAAAGGACACCAGGTGGTTCCAGTTCTTGAAATACGGATTTCCAGATAGAGAAACGTCCTCAATATTATATATGAATCATTCATCCCTCTTTTGGTCTCTAGTATAGTAGTAGTTAATTTTAAGTTTAAGAAATAGTTAAAATATATCTCTCGAACATAGAACTTATGTGCTTGCGCTTAAATTTGAATATTTTACTTCATTTTCAACCTCAGAGTATTCAGTTTAATAAAAGGAGAGCACCCAGGAAAATAATAAAGGAAAATGAAACTAAAATTTTCATTGCAATTATCAAGATTAGGATTAGATAAAATGAACTCAGTGAGTAAGCAAAAATAGACAAAATGAATGATGATAACACTGAGACAGGAACACAAGAACACGAACAACATAACTGCTTCCCAGAATTGATGAGCCTAAAATAACTTTAATGACAGTGGAAGCATCAATCAATGAGCACCATTTTAAGGACTGAACAAACAATCCAAATGGAAGCATAGAATTCAGAAAGGTCTATTTCTCTGTAATGAAATTTTCAATTGAACAAAATGACAAGAAGGAAATCAATCGAATCACTCATATACCAACAAAACCAGAAGTGCCATACTCGAGAATTATTGCACAAATAAAAAAGACATCAGTATTGAGAAAATTGATATTGCTCTCATAAATAATCCAAATATTGAAGTTTCTGTATCCAACACAAACTTCCTGGTAACTCATGCACAGGTTTGTTCTTTTGCACTTTTCCTCAGTCGTAAAAATGCTGTTGACATCTTCACTCTGAAGAATAAAAGCTCCATGAAAAATACCCATCCTCTGAGGTCGTACTTTTCAAGGTATATTCCTGCTAAAAAAAAACTGTCTTTCTTCGTGTAATTCACATCTTCTCGAACTACTTTCGAATGTCTCTTTTTCACCGGTTAAGGCTGTGGAAAGATGGAGTTGGAGGATGTGGATGGTATGATAAAGACATCCTGAAAATAAAGGGGATGAAGTACAGAACAAGGATTTAATGGTGGAACTGGGAGAAACCCCCTCAGTTGCCTCAAGAAGTCATAGTTAGAAAGGAAGACTGAGGAAAGGAAGCGGGAATGGAGATGGAGTAAAAGTGGGCGCAACTAGATGCCGAAGGGACGCTACAAGCACCCTTTAGTAATGCCTACAGCTCACCTTATGAGGCGTACTAACAGCACTGTCTCAACAGGACAACATGGATAACAAACAAAGAGTAGCATAATAGGTAGAAACAATGGGAACAGTAAAAATGGCATGAAAACAGTTCTCTAAAGAAAAATGTGCTAGCAGGGTTTTGAGAAAATATATACCTACTCAGCATTCGAAGATTCCATACGACACAAGAGCTTGGCGCTTGTATTTAATTATAAGATTTAATCAAAAGGAAAATAAATCTTTGTCTGACATCATGAAATATATTACAGAACTGAAGGTAATTAAATGATGTGACTCAATTTTCAAGTGAAACAACTAATTTTCAGGGCGGCTGTAGTGGCAACCCACCCACCACAGAGAGCTCCTGTAATAATTACACTAAGCACCTGGCATTTCCACAAAACACATGGGAGCTAGAAAAATCCTAAACGCTATAATGGTTATTCTGGACAGAATCAGAGGCTACCATTCACATATCGTAAGTTAGTTGCTATTCTATAAAAAGAATAAATCAGCACTTGCACGGATAATTAACATAAATAAGTACTTACTGGTTTTACACACGCACTCAAGGGCTTAGAAATATTATAAACAATTAATGGGTCCGAAGAATACAAATGAGTATGCACTTAGAGGACTCTTACGGTAAAGCGCAGAAGTTTTGTTGCAAATCAAGACGTGGGCAACTCATCAAAAGTACGAGTTCCCACCTTCCCCCATATAAGTTACTTTATAATTATCCCCTATGTGCGCAATTCATGTTAACAATACGAATAGCATGGGACACTTCATAGTCTTTCCAAATTACTCTAACCCTTTCAAAAACGAACTGCAAATAATTTTACTATAAAAAAATCTTTACCTAACTTCTGGTTAGGTGTGTCTCCTGATTGTCTCCTCAGCTGCCTCCAGTAACTGGAGCCTCTTATCCTTGCACTAATATCCTGAGACTGCTCCCGTCAAGGATGCTGCACCAGTCATCAAGGTAACATCTTGTCTTAAGAGGTATTCTTGGGAGAGTGTGATATTATGGCAGGGCTATCACGGAGTGAATAAGTTTCCTGTAAGTTCGGCTTGGGCAACTCAGGAGCCAGAACTCAGTCTAGTCATTGTCTTGTATCTGGGTAGGTATCCGCCATTCCAAAACAAATGGTGTGTTGGTCTTTAGATCACCTTAGATGAGTGTTTTACCACCAAAACAAATGGTGCAAGGTCTTTTAGATCTCTATAGATGAGCTGCTCCTTGGACATGGCCTGTGTACGGACTGGAGATGTAGGGGAGAGTGGACGAATAATTATTAAAGTATTTAATTAAGCAACTAATATTGCTTTCTGATTTTAATTATTTTTTGCAAATCACCCAAAACATTGCATTAATGATCATTGTCTCGTTTCATACTTATATCCTATTTGAAGGACGCTTTTCGGCAGAATCGTAATTTCATATGAAAATGTTTGTAACAACTAAATTTTTCCAGAGATGAAAATCTCATGAACCAGAAATACAAAACTATAACTTGAGGTATATAAAGAAACAAAAGCAGCAAGTCACTGGTTTCTACTTGAGTGCAGTACATTCTTTTCCATTCGGTGCGTCAGTGTGTTATAATTTAGAAATTCTGCTTTTGAAGTCTGTTATCATCTTTACTGCTAGCGTATCTATACCGTTAAAAATACAGAAATATAAGAGATGGTCGAGAAGACAAGGCCAGAACAGAAGAGTGTTACGTACTGTCGCAAATCTCTGACCGAGGAACCTTCATTTTGCACAATTGTGTGGGGCTCTTGACGAGAGATCAGACTCCCTGGCTGGACAACAGCAAATCTAAACGTGGAGTCATTACCCGCTGCCCATCGTTATTACACAGAAAAATATTATTTAAAAACACTCACTGAGTTTCATCATTTAGAGATTTTTATTATCACTCAAAACAAGCGAACATCTATATTAAACATCATATCTTAAGAGCCAATAACTTGCGAGATTATCTTCCGAGAAGAGAATGCTCAAGTATAAAAGAAAGACACAACACTTACAAAAGATAAATAAAATATCTACCCCTAATAAAATTAATATAATTGGAAAAAAATTAAAACCATAGTGACTGACACTATCAAGTATTTCAATGTACTTTTAACCAAGTTGTTCTTGACAGAAATCTACTCTTCTATATTCATTCAATTCTGAGTCGTCGAAAAGTTGCGCAACTACATCACAACGAAAAATCGGCGAAAACAACAATAATGATATCAATAAAGACCCTAATAATAATAATAATAATAATAATAATAATAATAATAATAATAATAATAATAATTAAAGTGCGCTTGGAAATAACGTTTCTCAACTTTTGGTTATACTAGACAGTACAAAGATATACCTACTCATGAATCTTTTTTCGCAAATTTTACAATGTGCCTCTGCAACTCAAGATGCATTTTGTGAAAGGCATTAAACTTCTCGTTAAGAACTTCTGAATGCACCCTGATACGGTAGCCTAATAATAATAACAATAATATTAATAACATTAATAATAATGGTTCATGTGAGAGGCACAGAAGAGTAGCAACCTCAATCGTGAGAGAGAGAGAGAGAGAGAGAGAGAGAGAGAGAGAGAGAGAGAGAGAGAGAGAGGAACTGAAATAACAGAAGGAGAGAGGGAGAAAGAGGACCCAGTGGGATATCGTCCGAGAAACAAATTTTATTTCCCGGCGACGTCAGCCGACTGGTTCCACCCTAGGCCGAACGCGTGTTCCGCTCTCCGACGAAGGACCCGGTCATGAATACTCACCGGTCATGAATACTCATCGTAGGCATTGGCATGTGCCTCTGAATGCGTTACGCACTGCCAGGTGCGTGTGTGCGAGGGCACGTGCTTATTATTTATTCACCTCCCACAACAGTGAAAGTTGCATCTTTGAAAAATAATCCTAGAAATGTTCGCTTCGTCACGTTTTCTATCATTTTACTTATCAGTGAGAAACCCCTCTCTATGCTTGTCTCTTATTCTGATAGGTATAGTAAATTCCAGGCAACCTGGATGTCTACAGGCGACAGTGGCGATTAAGCGTGGAATGCGACTTGTACAAA
>NC_089787.1:47624103-47629103 GCF_040412425.1 Macrobrachium rosenbergii
TAAACTTGCAAAACTCCTTAGGAACCTTGTGAGACTGGCAATATTTCACAGTGAGGCCTCGGGAAGACGATTGAGGGAATATATGTAAGCATCAGTACTTAATGCTGATGTCTACTTACATACTTACTTGAAAACACATACACACGTACGCACACACATTCTACACACAGACACACACACACACATATATATATAGTATATATAAAATTTCTTCCATTATACTTCAGATGATTGTATCCATCTCTCCTTGTATCTTACTTTCTTAAGCTTTCGCTGACTGAAACGAGGGCAGTGCAAGAAGGGCAAACTTACGACCTCCAACCCACAGCAAGAAGAAGAAGAAGGAAAGGACGGAGGCAAACCGCCGGAACCTCTGATATCATCAAAGACCCCAAAAGAGTTTTCTCGCGGCAGAACAACATCCCTTTCGTCGCCTGCATTCACTCACACAATGACATCCAAGGTTCCAGATATCCCACCCTTTATAACTTCCTCTGAGATGATATAACAAAAAAAAGAGGGAAACGCGAATAAAAAAGATGAAACTGACAGCTACCGGACACCGCAAGACCACAAGCCAAGACGAACAAAGAAGCAAAAGATGGCCCGGGCAGGCTTCCAATCGAAGAAAAATGGCAGCCGGTATGTTGGCAGCTCCTCTTGGAAGACACAATGGGAAAGGGTGCAAAAGGAAAGGAGAAGAGAACAGGCAGACAAACTGACGGTCACGCTTTGTTATATCGTTGGGTTTATATTAGCACTATCTGCAATTATTTGTAGTAATAAAATTCGAGTGGATCTTTCTTGTTTGTCCGCCCCGGGTTTGGGGCGTGGTAGGTAGGGGATCAGGAGACATGACACATCCACCCTCCTCCTGCAAACCTGTTTGTCCGCTTCGAGTGGGGTCGGGGTAGGTTGGGGATCGAGAGGGTAGGGAAAACGTGACGGGCAGCGCTAGGTTACAGCGCAGCCTAGCGCGCGCCACCAAGCTCGTAACTAACAATACTGAATTACATCGAACTAAAGCTATTCACTCTCTAAAATATTAAAATATGACATCATTATGAATATGACTGTTATAAAGGTTATTTTCCGTGATGTCTCCACTTGATCAAAGCAAAATGTCATTAATTTGACTCGTTGCTTAACTGGAAAGGGCCTGTGGTGGCTAAACGACAATTTAATCCCACCCTTACATTAACGACGTGAATAACAACTTGCACAAAGTATGCACGCGAGTGAAAAAAATACTGAATAAGTATGCACGCGTGTGAAAAAAATACTGAATAAGTATGCACGCGTGTGAAAAAAATACTGAATAAGTATGCACGCGTGTGAAAAAAATACTGAATTAAAAAGCTACGCACTTGAACACAACAGATATCTGTAAGTTCCAAGCAAGTCATTATTTCGTTGTAGAAAATAAAATTCATCATTTTTCCAGATACTTTTCTTGCAGTTACGAACGATCCGCCCATTAAACTTCATCCTTCCAACTTCAGATGAAGAGATTATCCTGCGCTCATGAAGTTCCAACCTTATGAGCAAACTTCACCTCTTTAATTTTTTCACAGATTTCAAGTTCGGGAGATAAGTCGTCTTTCATGATCAAGGTAAGAATCCCCTCTCTTCACTGTACGCTGATGTAATTGTCTTCTATCTGAGGGCCTCTTCCTCTGTACACACACACACACACGCATATATATATATATATATATATATATATATATATATATATATATATATATATATATATATATATATAAATAAGAAGGCATATACACACGTTAAAAGAAGAAGAAGAAGAAGAAGATATACATATATATATAAGTGTGTGAGTGTATGCGTGTGTGCGTGTCTGTGAACATACGTGCACGCATGCGTCTGCATTTGTGTTCAAACGAATTTGCAGTAAACAGTGGAAACTACAAGGGAATTCTATTTCCCTTTCGTTGTTTGCCGTTCTCTTAGATTTTGTAGTGAAAAAGTCGGTCGGAGATGGAGAAGATTTCGAGGAACGACAGAAAACTAACAGAAGAGAATATGAAGATGATGCTGTTTTAATCTGCAGAGCACCAAAAGACTTACAAATCTTGCTTAATGCAATCCATCATAAATTTTGAGAAATGGGACTCACAAAAAAATATAAAAAAAACATCATAAGTGCCAACGACAGGGTATGCACAAAGGGATGAAATGACTCTTGATGGAGAAAGGACTAATGAGGTTGAATCTTTCAATACTTAGAAACAAGGGTACCCAGTACAGGTTTCTACTGAGAAAAAAATAGTTAAACAATTAATGTAAAAGGTGAATAAGATTTGAAAGTCAAATGGCCTATATTCACAAGTAAGATCATACCTGAATCATGCTATGACAGTGAGATTAAATCTTTAAGGTTTTGTCGATTTGAAAATAAAGCTCTAAAAAGAATATTCAGAGTCAGATGGCAAGTTAGAGAGAGAAATGATATCATAAGAAAAATTACGAAATTTCCATACGTAAATGAAAGAGACGAGTAAGGTCTTTGGAAGATAAAAGCACAGGAATGACATGAGTTGAGGAATTGATACACAGGACCCCTTTGCGTCACGGGGGCGTTGGAGGCGATAATGTCTATCCAATTGTCTTTATATATATATATATATATATATATATATATATATATATATATATATATATATATATATATATATATATATATATATATATATATATATATATATATATATATATATATATATATATATATATATATATATATATATATATATATATATATATATGAAAAGAATCACAGTGATACTGATGTATAAGCCATGTATATTTATTTATGCACCCGAGGGTAATTAAGTATAAGTGCATCTTTTGGATCTGTTACTCATGCAGGAGGGACTCGTCTACTGAACTTAGAAGATAGATGTCTGTTACCTAAGTATCAAACCTAACAGGCATAGGTTCATTTGTGAACTTGACAGATGTACTTTAATAAATCCTAAGATAAAGAGAATTAAGCATTATGGGGTATGTGAAACCTTATAGTATATATATATATATATATATATATATATATATATATATATATATATATATATATATATATATATATATATATATATATATATATATATATACAGTATACATAGATATTGCCACTGTAATAATAATAATAATAATAATAATAATAATTTTATTGATATCTTAATTAGAATTTACTATTTACCCTTTATCTTGTTTTAAATGACGAGAGATTTACTGCTGTGTAAAGTTTTTACTTAGGAAAGACTGTGATGACGGCTACCTCTCCTCTCTCTCTCTCTCTCTCTCTCTCTCTCTCTCTCTCTCTCTCTCTCTCTCTCCAGCGAAAAGGAGGCGTGAGCGGAAGTGGGGACAAACCCTTAACAAGATCCTCAAGTTCGCTGTTGTTTAAGCATTGTTTACCTGGGCTTATGGCCCCTGTCACCTCCTTCCCACCTATTCTTTCCTACTCTCCCTTTCCTTTTTCGAAGACCAACTACCATATCCCTTCCAGTGTACGCTCTGGAAACCGGAAAAGACGGGCTTACACGATACCCTTATGGGAGAAGTCAAGAGTCGCAGACAATACAATGGATGGATGAGGAACGTCGCCACGCGGTGATTTCCGAGTCGGTTTACACGACCATCAAACTCCACATTCCAAAGAACCGCCCTTTTAACTAAGGCTATTCATCAAGAGGGTATGGAGACATCGCCGTTGTCTCACTCCTATAGAATGTGAGTCCATATTCGGACAGCCGCAAAACATGCCGTCTGCTCTTTAGTGTACTACATTATTCCCAAAGAAGACAAGACGCTCTATCTCGAAAGTACTGTTTGTGATTCCTACTCAAATTCTCAAACTCTGAGTTTTCTTTTCTCGATAATAATAATAGTTAACAGAGATGTTTGAATAGAGTCGTATGCTGTTGCCTTTAAGTATATCATAGTTTAACCAGACCGCTGAACTGATTAACAGCTCTCCTAGGGCTGGCCCGAAGGATTAGATTTATTTTTACGTGGCTAAGAATCAATTGGTTACCTAGCAACGGGAACTACAGCTTATCGTGGAATCCGAACCACATTATAGCGAGAAATGAACTTCTATCACCAGAAACGAATTCCTCTTGTTCTTCACTGGCCGGTCGGAGATTCGAACTCACGACCAACAGAGTGGTAGTTGAGAACGGAACCCGCTCACCCAGCGAGGAACTTTTTTTTTTTTTCTCGCTGGCGAAGTATGGCATCTTCGAACCACCGTGTGATCTCTTTTTATTATCCTTTCAGTTAATGATTTAGTTGGTTCGCTTCCTCATCTGGGTGTCCTCGGTCATTTATCTTCTCCAAGATTTTAGATTTATTTTCATTGTAGGATCGGATTATATTTAGCAGCGCTTCCCCGTTTCGGTTTCAACGATTAAAAACAAGTAAAAAATGCGCCGAAGTTTCAGCCACGGCCCCGTGGTGGCCTGTCCTATAGCGTTGCCAGACACACGATTATGGCTAACTTTAACCTTTAAATAAAATAAAAATTACTGAGACTGAGGGCTGCAATTTGGTGTGTTTGATGTTTGGAGGGTGGATGATCAACATACCGATTTGCAGCCCTCTTGCCTCAGTAGTTTTTAAGATCTGAGGGCAGACAGAAAAAGTGCGGACGGACTGACAAATAGCCATCTCAATAGCTTTCGTTTACAGAAAACTAAAACCAAAACCAGCAATCCTAATGGGAATAAGATACTTAACAGCAACATACACCATTACCTACGTTTTCCTTTACGTATAGAGATGCTGTACTGTACGCATAAAATTCTTTGCCTGTTGATTTGTCTTTATCATTTCGCTGCTCTCATCTTTCAGTTCCATGCGAAAAGTAAAGTAATTTAGTTCTGTGGAATCTAGCTTTGTAAGCTCATAATAATAATAATAATAATAATATAATAATAATAATAATAATAATAATAATAATAATAATAATAATA
>NC_089787.1:47634103-47681603 GCF_040412425.1 Macrobrachium rosenbergii
AACTGGCTTAATGGCTTGTACATACAAGCACCTATATATATATATATATATATATATATATATATATATATATATATATATATATATATATATATATATATATATATATATATATATATATATATATATATGTATATATAATATATATATATAACACTCATATATATATATATATACATACACGTTAGTTCCTCATTGGACTAGTCGGTAGAGTTCTCGGCTACCACTCTGCTAGGCTCGAGTTCGAGTCTCCGGCCGGCCAATGAAGAATTAGAGGAATTTATTTCTGGTGATAGAAATTCACTTCTCGGTATAATGTGGTTCGAATTCCACAATAAGCTGTAGGTCCCGTTGCTAGGTAACCAACTGGTTCTTAGTCACGTAAAATAAGTCTAATCCTTCGGGCCAGCCCTAGGAGAGCTGTTAATCAGCTCAGTGGTCTGGTTAAACTAAGGTATACTTAACTTACATGTGTGTGTGTGTGTGTGAGTGCGTGTGTGTGCGGGCGCAAGTATATAGAGAGAGACTGGGTGAGTAAAATTTAACGCACAATTGAACATGGGAAGTCTTTAGAAGATATTTATTTTCTTTGTTTGTATTGAAAAGATGAATGTGCTCTGAGGTCAGTTTCGCACAAAAGTTGGCAGAGAGTTCTGGTCAGCGTGCCATGTTCATTTTCTCTTTTCATTTTTCATAAGCAGTTCCTGTTTGTAAAGAAAGGCTTCAGATAAAACAACAAAAGGAAATCATTAATTGTTGCCAAGGATAAACATGTGATTAATATTTGACGGACCGAACACCAGTATAAACCCCAGGCTGAGGAATCCCCTCTCCTCTTCCACTTTCCAATGTGGCGGGTTTCCCTCAGAAAGGATCCTTGTAAAATATCCAGATTTGTTTTGGGGATTAATTAGCCTATCAAAGTCAGCCACCAGGCAATGGTTGTTGAGGTGCTCTTCAACAAGCACTTGGCTATCTGCCTCTGTCCGTCCCATTCTACTGTACAGCGTTTACACGGATCACCTTCACACCACGTTGACAAAGATTTTCATTTTGTTAAGACCGGACTCCTAAAACAAATATTCCAGTTAATTGGGCATAATCAACATTTCTAAAATCTGTATTTGGGAGTTTTTTCATCACGTTGGATGACCTATTTCAGTTTGGATTTAAAAGATATAACGTACCTTAGTTTAAAAAAACATAATGATAACGAAAATCCCACGCAGCAGAAATAATCTGAACGCTATACACACTATGGGTTAAAATCTGGCTTGTCCTCAAGCTGTTCTTTGTTTCTAATAATATCCATCTCTCACTGAGATTTCCTTCAAGTTTTTGATATCCTGTCGCTAGCCAGGTCTTTCACACTGCTTCGACTGAAGCGCCTCCCTGTAGCTAAACTGACGTGAAATGTCACTAATTTAGCTTGCATATTGTAAATTACCGTATTCTGTTTTCCTAGATCAAATCCTTAAACTCCTTGTTCTTTCCAGACCAGAGAGAGAGAGAGAGAGAGAGAGAGAGAGAGAGAGAGAGACTAATTTGCAGTACAAAGCGCAATATTTTTTGTTTATGAAATTGTTCAGACTTATATTCACGAACTGCAGAGAGAGAGAGAGAGAGAGAGAGAGAGAGAGAGAGAGAGAGAGAGAGAGAGAGACCTTTAGCAGGTATAACTTTAGCGGAAATATTAATGAAGTGTCACTCATTGTCGTTAGAGCTGACGCCGAGGTGAATCCTCCAAATACCTCATCGCAAAGCTTCTACCTTTGACCTCTCACTTCGTCAGGACCACATTTTCAGTTTAAAAATATTTTTTGTGCGCTATTTAAAAAGATTATTAATCATCGATTTTTTCTATGGATTATTTGGAGCCAAATTTGTCATTTCCTAAAAGTATTTAGTAATGAGAGTCACAGGTTCACGATGAGAGACCTACAAAATAAAAATGTTCCGAAAGTAACATATATTGTGAGAATCACGTAAGTATTGAAGCGTCCTAAAATTGATTTATAAATGTGTGATACCAGAACTGGTTTCCTTAAATTGAATCGAAAGGGAATACGCAAATAAGTACTTTGGGTGGAGTTTCGTCCAAGCTCTGGTGGGATTTCGACCTACCCTGGCTGCTCTCGTCACCGGCTTTTCTTTGCTTGTGGCACGCCTTCAGGTTTGGATTCCAAGAAGAATTAATTGAAATCAAGGCAAGTGAACCTAGTATACTCAGACGTGTTAGTTCAGTTGCTTGCTGTACATCCACAGGTGATGTCATTTTTGGCATGTTGAATATCCAAGACACGGAAAGTTTCGGATTTCAGCTAATGCCTCCCAACAGTGTTGTAGTTAAGTTGGCTGATAATGGATCTCTTTATATTGCTCTATTGAAAAATGCTGATAAAACATTTAAAGTAGGTGTGCCAATAAGAGGAGCTCCGTTTGAAATGAAAAATGGCATTTTAGAGAATGTTTCGAGTCGTTATGGGAAGGTTTACAGTATTATTAGAAATAATAATATTTTTTGTGCATGAAAATGGTAAAAATCTACTGAGTGGTGTGTGGACTGGAAAAATGGATATTTGAGACAACATTCATTCATCTGTAAGTATGTGTGGATTTAGGTTAAAATTATACAACGATCAGAAAAAAAGCTGTTATAATGTTGCAGGTCAGGTTGAAAAGATAGTGAGAGCAAAATCCAGTCATATGACTGACAAGATTTTCCTGCTTTGGAACTTGTGCAAAAAGTGGATTTGGTTGGTTTAAGAAAGAAAAATACAACAATGAAGGTAAGGAAAATGAAGTTGTGAATCAATTGACATCGCCTCGCCTAATGTATCTTTAGTACAACATGGTACTAATCATGCAAAACCTGATAAAGGAAATCTCCTTTGTCACCCATACTTGCGGACTTGTGCATGGAATTTGTAGAAAACGAAATTCTTAATAACTGTGTTTCTGCTTTAAAGCCAATAATCCAGTTAAGATACGTAGACGATGTCTTTATTATTTCTAAAGGGAGTCCTGGTGATTTTGATAGATTTTTTTTAGATATGTCAACAATTTTACCCTCCTTTCAATTCTACATTTAGTCTCCAATGAGTCCCTAATAACAGAATTAAAAGGGAATTAAAAAATTGTTTATCCTTGCCATACAACCCTAGTCTACACACTATCAAAAACATATATATAGGAAATGCACTGACCAGATAAACATAGTTTTTAATCATAATAACACTACTTAAAATCTCCTTATTCATAATAATAATCCACGTAACAATAATGCAAAGATATTGGCGTTTATAAATACCATATGGTGATTGTGAGCTGAAGTATTACTGAGAGTGTGGGAGGGGATTGCCCGTTAAAATCAGCGAGCACAGAAGAACCTATAGCTTACATGCTGAAAATAATGCCATTGTCAGCCAACGCTGGAAGCATGACCATCACATAAACTGGAACGGCTCGAAAGTCATTTTTAACAACAAAGATATAGGAATTTGGAGACTGGTCGAGGGGGCTGTTTTAAACAGCTGTCGTTGTATGGAAGGTAACAAATATTTCACGCAAGAGGATAAATTTACGAATGAATTATGTAGACTGTATATCAAATGTTTTGTGACCAGCATTTTTAATTCAGCAGACAGTAATTTAGCCACATCTGATGCTGCTGCTGCTGCCTCTCCTTTCATTCAGGTAACACAGTTGCCCTCAGCAACCCAAGTTGCAGGCGCCCAAGCTGCTCTGGACGATCATCGGAATGACCCATTGGATGAACTACCACTTACTGTAGACGCCTCGAGGAGGTTAGCTGGTTTATCTAGATCTTGGTATTACCTGAACGACGAAATTGGCTATCTTCAAATTACGACCGGTTTTCCTCTGTTATCAACACGTTTTAAATTCTCTATTTTTCAAAACTTTATACTTTCATGACTGCGGTAATGTTTTAGTCAGATTGAGAAGGAGGATCGAACAGGTTCTCGAAAGCTCTCGTTTGTCCTTGACTGTAGCGACATTAAAATTAATGGTTCATATGGTACAGCCAAGCAACTGAAATTACAGGCGATGTTAAGCTACCAAAATATTGACGTACAGTTTGAAAATGTCTATCACTTTGTTGGATACTTTTAATATATTTGAAGTAATTTACAATCCCACAGTGTTATCAAAAGGTGGTACATTAAAAATGGCAACTAAGCGGAAAAATATTGAGGTTATTAGCCACGAAACATGTGGAAGGACGTATTATTGGTATAAAGCTACGTTATAATGACTCTGAATTCATCATTGTGAATGTTTATGCTCCCTTTAGTGCGAATTATGTCAAGGTTAGTGAAGATTTCTTTACGCAGACTTGACCGTTTCATGTGAGGCACAGGACAGACCACATAATTTTAGGCGGAGACTTCAGCTGTGTTGTTACCGACAGAGACTGTAGTCATCAAAGTCGTCATATAATGTCAAAAACATCATCTTTAATCAGACATTTAGGTTCAGAGGATACTTATTACTTTCAAAAAGGGTTAACTGAATACACTTGTGTTAGGAAAAATTATGGATCTCTCCTTGACAGCTTCTATTTAAGACGCATTTTTGAGGATATTCGTAATGTAACCACTGTACCTGTCTCATTTTCAGACCATTGTATGGTCGTTATAGAAATTAACTGTGGCGCACATCACAAGGGTTCTGATTACTGGAAACTAAATAACAATGTGTTAAGATATGATGGAATCAAGAGTCTTATGAGTACGTTTTGTCAATATTTGAAATGCAATAGAAGTCTGTTTGAAAATTTGTTAACTTGGTGGGACTGGGTGAAGAAGGAATGTCAAAAGTGGTTGATAGTTTTATTCAAAAGGCTTAACATTGAAAAAGATGCCCTTAAAAATCTATTACAGGCCCGGCTGAGAAAATTGTATTTAAAACATGATTGAACTACGGGCGAATACCTAAACATTCAGTCCTTAAAAAGCAAAACTGAAAATATAGGGAATGAAATTCTGGAAGGAGTGATAATTCGAGCTAAGATGGATCAAATGAATGAAGAGAGAAAGTGTCATCTTATTTATTAAGAAACCGGAATGTAGACAGAATTGATAATTATTATTTTCTTTAAGAAACAAGATTCTAGACATTGAAGATTAAGCAAGAATTGTGATGAAGTAAAGAAAGCTATCTCATCATTTAATAAAATTAAAACTCCAGGTGAAGATGGTCTTCCCATTGAATTTGATTTTACCTTCTGGTTTAAAATAAAGAATGAATTTATTGAGATGTTGAAGTACATGAAAACATTGAGTTATCAGTGTCTCAAAATTTAGATATAATTAAATTAATTCCAAAATCAGGAGAGGAATGGCGACCTATTACTTTATTAAATACTGATTACAAAATCTTCAAGAAGATATTAAAGAATAGGCATCATTTGATGATTGATGAGGTGATCTCCAAATTTCAATTCTGTATTGGTTCTGGTGAGTCAACTGTTTATTGTGATAACATTATTAAAGATTTGATTTATTATGTCAATAATGAGAAGTCAAAGGCAGCCGTGTTCAATCTAGACTGGTCTAAGGCCTTTGACAAAAGAAATATTGATTTTCTATTGTGGGTCATGCAAAAATGTGGTTTTCCAGTTGAACTCATTAAAATAATTGAGAGACTTTATAAACAATATAGGGCATTTAATAAAGGTCAGTTATTAGTTTTAATGGTACTTTATCCGGAGAGTTTGGGATCCAGAGATTTGTTAGACAAGGATGCCCTTGGTCAGGGTTCTGTTCTGTATATTTCAAGAATTTTTTTATGAAGACATTCAGTAAGAAAGTGAGGTACAAGCTCTTGATCTTCCTAATAAGGTGATAATTATAAATAATAGGTTTAGCAGGTGATTCAAATAATTTTTTACATTAGTTAAGGCTTTAATAAAGTGTCTCGAAAATGTAAATACATTCGAAAACGAAAATGCAACTGGAGCCTTGCTCAAAAGAAAACTACCATCATGAATCTTGGCTTGAGGTCTGACAGAAGTAGCTGGCCAGTTTCGTGAATACGGTCAGTAAAACAAATAAGGATGTTGGGAATATTCCATCAGAATAACTTTGAAAAAGTATGTGAAGAAAATTGGTTACATGGAGTTAGCTGAAAAAGTGCAAAGGACAGTTTATATCCTAAAGCCTAGAAATTTTTTTGTGAGAGACCCTTGTGACAATTAGTATCCTAGAAGTACTGTAATTATATGAAAACGCAAATAAGCATTACAGTATCCAAAAGTAGTTCTTCATAGAAAAGACCCACATAAAACAATACATCGAAAATAGTTTATAGCAAAAGATTCTCAGCAGTGTTTTAGTGTCCTAAAAATACGTTATAAGGTGAAGACCATACGAATGTTGATGTCCTAAAAATAACTCACAACGATTGCCACAAAAAAGTTTACAATGAAAGACTTTCACGTATTAGTGTCATAAGATTAGATCGTAGCGCGAGACTGGCACGAGAATAGCCACGTCGAATCCTAATAACTCGAGTTACGCTTTAGACGAGTACAAATCCTTCTTAAAAGCGAGTACTTTAGGAGTCGTTACGTAGAGAGAGAGAAAAAAACTTTAAAGACAACTTTGATGATGGACATGACGCAGCCACGCTCCTAGTCAAACATTTCTTTCCGTAATAAAAACACGCTTGTATTACTATTCCAGTCACGCAAGAGCTCTTCGAACCTTGATATTAAAAGTACTCCAAATCACAGGCGAGAACACTCACGATGAAAAATGACCACACGTCACGTTCTCGATTCCGAGTAGTGTAGTTCAGTTTTTTCACAAGAAAGACTAACTTTTATCAAGAAGATTTTCATTGATCCATCATTAAATGTCAATTTTCATAGAATACACAGGACATGAGAGTGTAATTTATGTCAAGGACAGAAGGGGATGCCACTGAAGTTTAATTTTGATAGTATTTTCGTTCGGAAGGTTAAACATTTTCTGAAAATTATGATTTTTACATCGTCCTTTCAGGGCATTAATTGCGCCGTCACCACTGCATTTATTCAATAACATTGTCTCGGGAACATTGAAAATCTCTGGTTGAGTAATTCCTTAAAAATATTCGTGCGAGCACAACGAAACATTTGCTAACCAAGGTTGCTGTTCATTTCCTTAGAAATATCGGAGGGATTTTTTCGTTCTGCATTCGACAAAAAAGGACACGAACGAGAATGAATTAAATTCTAAATGAACTCGTTTGTTGGGTGAGTGAGGAAACCGAGTTTTTGCATTAAAATCAGTTTCTATTAGTTGGTAATCTGGCGCATTCTCTGGGAGCTGGTATAATCAGTTTTCTCGTAGTAATCAATCTCTAGTAACGAGAATGATGGTGATTTATATTGATAATAATGACATCAAGAAAATTATGATAATGAAAAAAATGCAACCATAAAGATATACGCATGCTATTACATGTGATATTCGAGAAGACAGAAGCCTTCACATTTGCAGTCTCTTCAGCTTTAGACACTTTATGAAACATTTTGATATTTACCTCTTGGAATAACTATGTTTTTCGAATATATTCTCTTAAGAATAGAAAAGTTTTCTTCAAGCAAAAATAAGAATAAACATAACTGGTAAACCACTGACACAACTGCAGCTTCCTAGTCTGCATCAGTTTCAACACGGCTCCCAAATCCTACCATGGACATGGATAGACACGAAATTAATGACTGTCATTTGCTCTCATATGTACATGATACATGCAAAAAGTATAGTAATTTCCTTCAGGAGTTGTTATGAATATTTCCCATCATGGTTGCAATGTCATGTGACATAAGTCATTCCACATACGTTGCATCAGCTACTGGCCCAGGCCATGGTCCTCCAAAACTTAAATTGTATATATATATATATATATATATATATATATATATATATGTATGTATGTATGTATGTATGTATGTATGTATATATGCATGTATGTATGTATGTATGTATGTATGTATGTATGTATGTATGTATGTATGACTGAATCACGAAAATATGGAACGTGATGAATATATAAATAAAGATAAAATTCACGAAGGAAAGGGTAACACTGGATTGCTGCGAGGCCTTTCGACTCTTTCGTCCTTTACTTAGCAGACTGAAGTAATATAACAGTAAGTTTACAAAGAAAGCTCATATAAATGACAGATGGGGATTATAAAGGAAAATTATATACCTGGAATCCAACACAACTGAAGAATTAGTAGAACTGCCAAAACAGGGTTAAACATTGAAGAGGTTTTACAAAGGATTAGGATCAACCGTTCAGAAGCAGGGACAGGAACCACCCAAAAAATATTAGTACAACAAAACAATTCTCTTTTTTGTAAACAATAATAATTTTTGCAAGATGAACATTTTTACAAATGAAAAATTATACTAAACATACAATTTTTTTGTACTAATATTTTTTGGGTGGTCAGTCACGCCCTTGTATAATCTTTTAATTGTCCTGTCCCTGCTTCTGAACGGTTGATCCTAATCCTTTGTAAAACCTCTTCAATGTTTAACCCTGTTTTGGCAGTTCTGCTAATTCTTCAGTTGTGTTGGATTCCAGGTATATATTTTTCCTTTATAATTCCCATCTGTCATTTATATGAGCTTTCTTTGTAAACTTACTGTTATACTTCTTCAGTCTGCTCAGTAAAGGACGAAAGAGTCGAAAGGCCTCGCAGTACTCCAGTGTTTCCCTTTCCTTCGTGGATTTTATCTTTATATATATATATATATATATAGATTCCTTTTTCCGATGGTCGTTGACCTTGTAGATTATAGTTGACATGTCCCAGTCATCTAATGGCCTGTCTTAAGCCAACGATTCGCAATGCTATTATTTGATAAGCCTCTTGGAATGGCATATTTGTGTTGCGAGCTTCTGACTTTGAGTCCTTTTGATGTTTGACCAATATAAATCTTATTACATTCTTTGCAAGGAATACTGTATGCAATACTGTTTGAATTGGGCGGGTTATTCTTAATTAGTTTATTTCTCAAAATATTATTATATTTAAATACTGAGTTAACATCAATAGTTTTTAAAATGGGTACTGCAAGAATGAAATTAGGATAAAATGGTAAACACAGAATATTCTTAAGTTCTTTGTTAGCACTGGCTGGATTGTAATATGTCTTTTTTGCTTTATTTGTACAAAGTACTAAAAATATGGAGGATAACATAATAAATCTCCTATTTGATCAATAATTTTAAACTCCTCTTCCGAAAATTCAGGACTACAAATTCTAAGAGCTCTAAGATACATCCTGGATAATGTTGACACCTTAATTTGTTTAGCATGGTCAGAGTAAAAATTAATATATGACAAATTATTCGTGGATTTCCTATATACTTTAAAACGAAAATTGGTGTTATTTCTAATAACTAAAACATCCAAAAATGGTATACAATTATTTTCTTCATATTCTATTGTGAATTTTATGGATGGTACAAGATTATTAATTGTTTGTAGGAAATCAGGAATATTACATTTTCTTTTACTACACAAAAACAATCATCTACATATCTAACCAAAAACACCTTAGAGAATAGATATCTTGGAATAAGTGCAGACTCAAAGAATTCCATGTAAATATTAGATAAAAGTGGCGAAAGAGGGTTCCCCATAGACATATCAAATATTTGTTCATAAAAATTACCATTAAAAGTGAATTTACAATATTTTACACAAAATCGAATTAATAATTTGATATCCCTTTGTATAAGAAATTGTAAATTCACTTTCAATGGAATTTTATATGCACATCCTTTAGTACTGTCGGGAGAATTCTTTATATGTTTCATTGTTTTAATGTTCTTAAAGGCGACATTAACGCCAGAATTCTTAAGAAGGTGGGGAATAGCTTTCATATTATTAATATAAGGTAGTACAAGCAAATTTTTTTGTGTTGTAAGGTTCTTTTTGGTTTCGATACACAGTCTTTTTTGTCGCTGTTAACGCATTGTCTAATACACTGTCAGGATATTTCAATTTCTTGCCTGTATTCCTAATCTTATCTATTTCTTCATCAATATATTCAAGGCTACATATACGTAATGCTCTTAAAAACATAAATGTGAACACTGATTTCTTAACCTTATTGATTTGACCGGAATAAAAATTCACATAGGAAGAAATATTAGTATGAAGACATCCAAAAAGGGTAAGACCCATCCTTTTCCATTTTCATCATATTTTCTGAAATGGGATAATCTGAATTAAAAGCTAGTCTTAGACTGGTCACGAAGTTGGGTAAAATTTACTATCATGCCCAGACAACGTCTTAGTCATTGTACAGGTACCTTAAGGCCCAACTTGTTTCATAGTTCGTGTGTTATGGTCGGCTCTGGGCTTATGTTGTGGCCGTGATAATTTCCATTATATTTACTCAGGCAGGGTGATTTGAATTAGACATCACTTAGTTCACTATTCATATGGGAATTTAGGTGAAACTCAACGTTAATTATGACTAATACCAGTCAATCAATTCGATTATTAGTTGCGAATATGGGTAAAACTCAACTGCATGCATGGTGTGCGGCCTGCCCAGGTAACTGCTTATGTACTGTGAAAGTACTGAGGTTCCAGCTTCCTTTAAGAACTGTGTAGCTTCGTTAGTAGCACCTTCGCTTCTCATCCAAGAAGTCCTGTGTTTAATCACGATGTGAGGTAACAATTTATTTTAGTATTATTGTTATTATAACTATCCAATCTGCAACCCTACTGTAGTTGAAAAAGCAGAATGCTGCAAGCACAAAAGAAAGTAGTCTATTAGACCAACAGGGAAAGCAAACAGAGAATCATAAACAATAAAAAAAAAAACAGAAAAAATGCGATAACAATCTAACTATGAAATGAGCTCATGTGAGCCTTCTCAATAAAAGTCCATTTGGACTCCTGGAGTTCTAACGATTGGGGTACGTGATAAGGAAGAAATGATAAAAAACTATGTTGCGTTGAATCTTACAATCGGACAGGCATGACTTTTAGGAATAACCATTTCTTGCACCATGTGGTGTAAGGTACAGCAAGGGAAGTTCTGAACGAAAAAGGTGATCAGAATTATGAAACATTTTATAAGGCAGTCACTGTGAGTTAATAGAACAACAGTACTAGAAATTAATACTAATGCCTGAAGTAAATTTAGTGAAAATCAAGTTGTTATCCAACTATTAAAGTTACACCTCAGCTGCTGAAGAAAAACCAAGCACAAAATCCAACACACGGCAGAAAAAAAAGAGTGATTTCTCAAGATAGAGAAATCTCTAAATATCTTGAAAGAATGGTGAAGTATGCCATTTTTTATTATTAGTAAAGAAGAGGTGGACCTGATTTGTTTCTCAAAAGTGACTTCGTTGTTAAGAACACCTCTTAGAATCTTAAATTGGTTGTGTTTAATTCTAGAGACATTGCCAGTATTTTAGACCTACTAACAATCTTACCCATCTTCATCCCTAATAATTTAAACCATGCGCTAGGCAAACAATACTACCCTGAGGAAAACCAGAGGAGACATCCGTGAACTCTCTGTTATGTAATCTCTTGTGTTAAAGGTTCAATAATAATAGGCAATACTAAAGTCAAGACCAATTATATGAACTCCATAAACAGAATATAGGAATATCTGCCATGCACTCAAAACTGAAAGATGAAAACACAAACATGCAGGTCCTTGAGGTAGTTGAACTGCAAACTAGCAAACAGATTGTTATATTCAGCTTAGATATTCAGATGTTTTGCTAACAGACATTGGAAAACATTTGATAAATTGGAGTTATGAAAAACGTGTGTCAATAATTAAAGCATGAGACACCATTTCTACAATTAGCTAACAGAGTATTATCACCAATTCTCCACCATGAGCAAAAGAACTCCAACTAGCTGACTTACAAGAGTCAACAGACAGCCTAGCAAAAAAAGTAATGAGTAGAATTCACAAAAAAAAAAAAAAAGGAAAAATAGCATTTGGATCTGCACCTCCATAAACATAAAGGTCATGTATCATATAAGATTTAATTTGCATGGGACTGAAAAGCTATACTGTGAGCTCAGTATTTGGAAAACGAAGAATGTAGTATAGTGAGTCTTCCATTACTCTGCGTCCTGTAAAACTCATCAGTAAAACAAGTTACCTTCTACCCTAGACAGTGAGTGATACAGCAATTTGGCTTAGTTAAGATATATTGTTGGAGCATACAGTTTTGATAGTAGCTGATCATTCATGTTACTAAGTGTACCTGAAAAGGTTTCTTTCTGAGGAATATAGTATTTGTTTTTAGCTGAAGCATACACTCTCCGAGCCACAGATCTTAGTGATAATGTATAGAATAACGTAAGAAATTAGTCGTAATAGGAGTGCCATCCAAGCTGGTTTTAACAATAGGAGAATTGATGATTACTAGGTTAAAGAATTTACCAACTTTATTTGGCCTCATTAATGATTTGCTTGCTGCCAGATTCAAAATCGAAGTCAAAAGCTCTTAAGCCATGGCAATCAGTATGAAAAACAGAATTCAGCCAGTCCCCATGGTCAACAGTAGAATCACAATCAATCTCTCCTCACGATGACAAGGTCGTCAAAAATAGAGAGATGGAACACATGAAAGTTGCAATGGTGGCCACAAACTTTTATAGCCTAACCTCATGGTATCCACTTTCATAATAGAGCTTATGAGGAGCAAGTATTTATTTCCAGTACATATTGTTATTCCCTTCGTTCTAGGAACAACAAGATGTTCAGGAAATAATGGTTTCTTGAAGCCTGGAATAAGAAGCTCATGTGAGTGATTAATCTGAGAAAATAATGTTTCTGCACATAATGACCACTCATACTGTATGAGACAGGCTTTTGATCAATATCAATAAAAAGTAATACCACACTAAAAATATAAAAAATTATAACAATAAAAATATTAAAATGATCAAACTTCATGAAAGAAAAAGGTAAACAATTCATAAACAAGAAGTAAGCTTGTCAGATAAAAATTGGTTTACCTGGTAGAGCCGACATGCTTGGCAAGGCAAATTACACTCAAGGATCATCCTAGTTACAGACTGTCCGTGCCAGCACAAGGCTTGTTTAATCTAAAACGAAGGAGCACCGCTTCGACTACTGAAGGACAGTAGTGAAGGTTTCGTAAAAAAGACAGATCAAAGATGAAGATAAAGATAAATACAAATTATAAGGTAACCTCTAGAAAATAATCAGGAATTCTTTGCCCTTCAAGGAAGCTTACCCAAAACATCCTATAAGAAAACAGGAAGAGCAAACTGACCAAAAGGTGTGCTTAAGCTGCCATCAAGTAAGAGAACTATCCCAAGACATAGAAGGCCATGGTTTAGGAGCTGTAGCACTATCCAAGACTAAAGAACATTGTTTGATTTAGGATTGGTCTTCTTGTTTGAAGGCCTGCTTACCAACTTGTTACTAAGCCATCTTCAGAGAACCAATAAAAAGTGGTATAAATACATAATGTATTCGCAAGCAGGACACAGTCGTGATATGTTTGCTAGCAAGACATTACAGACGAACATATAAAAGGCTTGAAAACAAGTAATTGCACCTAACAGGTGTTTGTAGGCAGGGCCCTACCCTCATTGTTGACAGGTCAAATTTTACAAATCTTCGGGGAGCCCCGCTTTCCTTTTTCCTGTCTTTCAAGTGCCTTCCTTAAAATAAAACTCCTTGCATATTTCTTTTGAGAGCAATTGATCAGGTTTATACTTCTTCTTTCGACCTTACTAATCCCACTGTATAGAAGGCTCGGCTGAAAGTATATTTTATAAAACTAGACTCGGTGATGTTTCTTTCCAGTGCATTATTAAAATAAACTATCTTTTTTGCACCTAGCTAGCGGATTTTATGAATGTTTTCACTAATATGTACAAAAATTTCACTGTTCACCTGTGCATATCTTAAACACCTTTTATGCAGTTCTATTCTCATTTCCAACTCTTTCCCAGTTTGACCAATACAACTTTATTACAGTGACAAGAACAGAAATGAATATAGGCAGCAATACTGATGGGTTTTCTGTACACACTGTATTTAAACCCAATACTGTTTAATAAGCAATCCAAAAGTAAGGTACCTGGAAGACGGGGATAGCCGGAGTGGGGCTCCCAGAGTATGTGTAAGATTTGACCACTTGCTTATGAGGGCAGGACCCTGCCCACAAACACCTGTCAGGTGCAATCACTTATTCTCCAACAGTTTGTATGTCTGTAGGTACTATTCTGCTATATATATATATATATATATATATATATATATATATATATATATATATATATATATATATATATATATATATATATATATATATACATATTTATATATATATATATATATATTTATATATATATATATATATGACTATTTATATACATCATATATTCATATACAATCAGAAATATACAAATATATATTGTCATTCACTCTACCTCCAGTTGTTGGATTGTTTCTATCGTAACAGGATTGTTTCGAGGGTTTGATGATCTCTCGTGTTGGACATGTAGAGACGACGGGGAATCAGGACTTTTGCCTGACACGTTTTCCTGCCGAAGTTCAGACAGGCTTTGAAGGAAGATTCCCCGTCCGGTTCTGGAGGAACAGCTTTTGGTTGTGGACTTATTATCAGCTAAAAGTTGATTTCGGTTAACATATATGAAAATATACCTTGGAGGAGGTAGAGGAATTGATTTTTATTAAAGGACGTTTGTAGTTTTGATTATATATATGATATATACATATATATAATATCATTTTGAATTTCTACCACTTTGTATCAGTCCTATGAAGATGGTTTTAGAAGAATAAACCTGTGTTTCAGCCTTCCAGTGTTTGGCTGGTGTCTGGTAGTCTGATATATAAAATAACTTTGAAGAGTGATTATAATCATGTATATACAGAGACACATACATATATGTGTATATACACACATATAATATATATATGTAAATACATATATATATATATAAATATATATATATATACAGTATATATGTATAAGATATAAATATATATATATATATATATATATATATATATATATTATATTATTATTATATATATATATATATATATATATATATATATATATATATATATATATATATATATATATTATATACATAAGTAAACTGTGGTCCAAGAGGTTAGCCACGGATACTTCAGATGCTATGCTTGAGGAATGACATCAGTCACATGACATGGCGGCTATATTGTAAAGTTTATATAACAGGGCAAGTGACATTAAATTTTGTTACTCTCTTGACAGTCTGTATGCAAATTAGCATTGGTGGTCATGTTCATACTGATGTATCCCTGAAGCCCAGCATCATTAATTTACCAATTATATCGATACAGAATTATGTATATTTTTGCTACTCTCCCTGCCTTATTTGTTAATTTCATATACTGGAAATTGCCTTGTGAAGGATATTTGGAAGTCAAATGCCCCTCCAGCTTACTTCATATAATGTGCTCAACTTTTAATAATAATAATAATAATAACAATAATAATAATATCACCTTGTACAAGTTTCTATAACTAATCATTAAAATTTGTTTTAATGCACACCAACATCTTTGAAGCGACAGATCCCAGACAACTGGGAACAAATGGAACTCAGAAATACAGGGCCAGATAGTACTGCCCTCCCCTCTGTCGTCTGCCCATTCGAAGCAACTCCCGCCCATCCCCATCCCACTACCCACCTGGTGCCTACGAGCCTGTTACCCGATGGGCTGGATCCCCCAGAGGGATCCCTTCTCCTCTGTCCAGGCGCAGGAACAAGGCTCCACAAATGAAACTCATCTGCATGTGCAAATGACGGCCGTGTATCCGGATGGGCGTAAATGTGAATTTGCATGGTCTCGGCGCCCGAAAGGAAAACGGCACATTTCATTAAAAGGTACACTGCTCATACACTGATACTATCTCGGTAACATCTCGGTTAGAATTAATACATGACGTCGTAAGCAGATTAGGCCTACTGAGGATACTTCAGATCCCAGTGCTCATTATGAACTGTTGGCTGAAACTTGAAAATCCATTATGGGCTATCGTCAGCGATAGTAAAAGAGAGGAAAAGGACTGCTGATAACAACGGAGAGAGAGAGAGAGAGAGAGAGAGAGAGAGAGAGAGAGAGATGAAACATTGTCATCTTTCTACGATTAGCTGTTTCAAACTCTAATACGGAGAGTTACTACACTGAAGCCTCTTCTACATAAAGACATGAAAGCTACTGTAAAAATAGAAAAATGCCGCAGTAAGAAGAAAAAAAAACAGATATCCAAATATACTGAAAACCTGTGGTTAAGCAACCATCCAAAGACCTCTCTAAATCAAACGCAACGTTCCAGAAAAAAAACAAGTTCTTGAAATCCTTAATGAAATCTTCGTTTTGAATTTCAGTCGAAACGTCCGGGCGATTTAATACTGAGCTCTGATGCAAAAGTCGTTAAAAATGAATCTTTGAAATTCGTAATATGGACTCTCAATGTCTGACAACAAAGCTGCTTAGATCAGACTTGGACAACGAAAACTCACCAGTGACCATCATTATTAGCAATTAGCATATAAACTTGCCTTTGCATTTGATTATTTGATTCATAGAGGTATTTGGAAGGAAATTTAAAAGAAGAGTGTAGGACTAAAGAATGAGTCCCAGAACAGGTGAAGCAAGGAAGGTACTGGGAAGTGTGCGCAAAAACCAGGAAAAGAGGATTGGTTATGGAAGGTAAAGTTGGAATGTTTGAAGTGTTGAGCCAATTTTCCTTTGTGGAAATGAAGTGTAACTGAAATAAATATGGTTGTAGCAGATGAAATGAATTGTTTGCGTAGAAATAAGGATAATGAACTGATTTGGTAAAAGGATTAGCATGGATGGATTGATGCGTATTGTCATGGCCTGGATATGTAAAAGAATAGAGGGTGGTAGATTAGTGAAAAGAATGTATAATTGGGAATTTTTAAAATAAAATAGCAGAGGAAGGCCTAAAATGTGCTAGTTAGACGGAATAGTCTTCGTATCTAGGAAGCCAGAAAGTATATAAGTGGCGCAACGTCGACTGAACGGTTTCAGTGCGCTGCTGATGAGTTTTCTGTGTAGGTGTAGGAAACTGCTTATAGTGCAGCAGATAATTGCATATTTCATAAGAATCGTTCAGATAGTGAAACAAGCATGAAATTTTTGAAAAGTGACCTCTTTAAAGTTCCTCTATCAGAATTTGGTCTGTTTTGGCCACGCAAAAATTTAATATGGTGGCCAAATTCAAGATGGCGGCCAGTATCGACAGATTTTGGCTAATTTTTCACTAGAATTTTTTTGTTTCAGCAATATGGTAAAGCTCTTCCATACTATTTCTTGTGAATATTATGTTTCTGAGGGCTTGATGATCCCAGTACAGTTTACCTTTAAATACGGGGGCTATATGTTTTGCCAAGAAAAGGTAGAAACAATAATTATAATGAGAAATAATGCCTGTTCAACAATTATCGTTTTAAGCATGGATCTTGGTTTCTGTGGTTTTAGATCCTAATGAGGCCATCTCTTGGTTGAATAACTCATCAATTTTGAAGGAAAATTAATAAATGTAAAAGAGTATGTCTGCACACAACCAGGGCACACTGGTGACATGGAACTAGCATCTCCATATTTCAGCACCCCACCAAGGAGAACACTGGACAGGAAAGACAGCAACTAAAGTTTGCACCTGAGAAAGGAGGTCGGTGCCTGATTGCCGGACACATTCACAAGCATCTCACCAGCTTCCTTTCAAACAAAGAACCCTGTGCCACCAAACACTGCAATACCAAAGCCACCCACAGATATCTTGGGGCCACAGCTTGCACTGGAGTATCAGTGGCTAGACAAGGTCATAGTCACCCAGGAAATAGATGATGCAGTGAATCTGGCGTGGTCAGCTCATCACGCTTCAATGAAGAGAAGCCCAGAATTTGAAGTAACCATAACTTCATTGCTTCCTCTCCTGCGTGATCAGGCTCATTCTGTTGCTACGATCAAACACGTGATGCAGAAAGTGCAGGATGTCACTGATTTTCTGAACCCTGGCCAGATACCCATAATCACAGCTGATCAGCCAATCTATGCCGTAGCAAAGCAGGTGCAGTGGCAGTGGCCTGATCAGTATGGCGAAGACAAGTATCTGGTAATGTTTGGTGGTCTACATTGAGATGGCAGCAATGACATCTCTTGGTACTCTTTTTCATGGCAGTGGTTGGACAGGAGCTCTGGTGGAGGCAGGAGTTGCTTCATCTGGAACTGCAGAATCCTTCTTGTCAGCTGCAAGTGTAACCAGGACACGGCAGATGCACCAGGTTACAGCCTCTAGTTTGTACAAACTCCTGAGGACAGCATACACTGACTACTGTGCTGAGAAAGCAAACAACAATGAGCAGGCATTAGAGTTTGAGGAGTGGTGTGACCTTCGAAGACAGCAGAGTCCACAGTTCCACTTCTGGCACATGGTGTTGTCTATGGAACTTGTGATATTCCTACTGATCAGGTCCTTCCGTGAGGCCAATTTTGTCCTCTACTGCCAGGCATTGCATGAGCTGATACCCTACTTCTTTTCCAACAATAATACAAACTATGCTCGTTGGCTGCCTATTCACCTCAGGGACATGCTTACCCTAGAGAGTTCACCCCAGAGTTGCACAAGGAGTTTCAAGGCTGGCAACTTTGTTGTGCACAAGACCAGTCGCCAGTTCTCAGCAATGGCTCTTGACCAAGCTCATGAGCAGACCAATGCCTTTATAAAGGCTGATGGCGGAGCCATTGGGCTGACTGAAGATCCGTCAGCACTCAGAAGATGGATGGTGGCTGGCCCAGAGATCATCCGCTTGGTGTCTGCATACGAAACAGAGGTTCAAAGTAAGGAGTCTAATGAGCAGACAACACACCATGAACAAACACCTCATGCGCAGAAGACATTCTTGGAGAAAGTCAGCAAGCTGTCATTGGCTTTGCAACACTTGGGAAGTCCTTTTCAGGAAGAGAGCCAGGATCTGTATTCCATTGACAACAAAGACATTGCCCACCCCAGCTCAGCAGAACTTCTACAGACACACCTTGACAGAGGATACTAAATTTCAGCTTGAAGTTTTCAGACTCTTTGGCAAACAATGCAGTCTCCTATTGTAAAGCCGATAAAGAAGAACAGAACTGACTTCTTAAGGCAAGAAGCTGCTCCTTGAACAGTCAAAGCAGAAACTTCTGAAGGAGGATTGCCAGCTTTTCTCAAAGCTATTTATATCCTGTCAGAGCCGTGAATGTGATCTGCAGGAATTCTTCCAGCACGAGAATCAAACATTCCCAGCTTCCCTTAGTGAGGGTGGTAGGCTGTACACATGTCAGAAGTCTCAGCTGACCTCGGTCCTGGAGAGTCATGTTACACTAGAAGACAAAGAACCAAAGACTGATGTCCTCATTGTAGATGGATCAGCTTTGGTCCATGCCTTGCCACCAAAGAAAGGAAAGACCTTTGAGGGCTATGCACTTTAATAACTTCTTGCCTGTGATACAATCCTATAGCAGCAAGTACACATCATCACATCTTGTATTTGATGTATACAAACATCCAGCCTCAAAGCTGAGACCAGGCTCCAACGTGGTCAAGGAGGAAGGCGCAAGGTGACAGACAAGAACACAATTCCATCCAACTGGCGCAATTTCCTAAGACACGATGCCAACAAGACAGAGTTGTTCCAGTTCCTGGCAGACAAAGTTGCCCAGATGTCTGCCACAAATGTTGTCATTGCCACGAAAGGGTCTGCTGTCCTCAGCACTCATGAGGCTAGTCTTCAGGGACTGGAAAAGTGCTCTCATGAGGAAGCTGACACCGCATCTTTCTCCATGCCAAATATGCCACAGAACATGGAGCCAAGACCATCACGGTTAAAGCAAATGATACAGATGTTCTTAACATTGCAGTCAGTGCTTTCTCCACTCTCCACAATCTAGGGCTAGATTAGCTATGGGTGGCATTTGGCCAAGGCCAGAGCCTGCGCTGGATTGCTGTGCATGACCTGTGCAACTCTCTGGGCCAGGAGAAGGTGAATGGCATGCTCTTCTTCCATGCGTTCACAGGCTGTGATACAGTGTCAGCCTTCCGGAGCAAGCAAGAAAAGAAGACCCTGGCAGACATGGAACATCTTTCCAGAATATTACACTGTGTTCTCCAAACTGAGTCACTACCCTCTCAGAGTGGAAAGAGTGACCTGAAGGTCCTGGAGAGGTTTGTCAAGCCTTATGTATGAAAGATCCAGCACTGCTGGCACTGTGGATGAGGCTAGACTTGATATGTTTGCCAGAAAAAAAAGGGCATATCCAGGCCATTCCACCAACCAGGAGCTCTCCTCCAACACACCAAGCGTGCTGCTCTACCAGGCTGGTTGTGTGTGTGGGGCAGGCCACCAGTGTCAGCCACAGCCAGAGAACCCTGCTGAGTGGGGATGGCAAAAGTCTGGTGAAGCATGGCAAGTCCTCTGACAACCAAGTCGTTAGAAAAGAGTTGCCAACAGCTTACCAAATGTGGATGCAAAGCAGGCTGTCAGGAAAGGTGCAAGTGCTACAAGCTGGGTCTTCCCTGCACAGCTCTGTGCACTTGCAAATGTGAAGTCTAGATAAATATTGCCCTCTCTTCAGTAGATAATCTATTTGAGCATCCAACGTGTCATGCTATGCCTACCTTCTTAAAAGAATTTTCAAAGGTGTAGGTTGAGAGACCTGAGTCATAGAGAACAGTTTAGTCAAGGATTTCTCTTCTTTTCTTTTTATGGTTACAGTCTTAGACACAATGTTGTATGTGACCATACCATTACTATTTCAGTTGAAAATAGCATATTAGTTAAACTGTCTGATCACATGAATATACCATTAAATAAAAACAGTTGGTCTCTATGTCTGCTAGCGCTGTGCAGATAAAAAAACTTTTATGGCAACCATTTTGTACGCCATCTTGGTTACAATTCATTTAGTAAGGGTTTTCAATAAAATGTGTGGTATGGAACATTTTTATAACCTAAAAGTCGAGGTTTAAAAAAAAAAACTGGCATATTCCATCCAATAGATGCTCCCAAACCAGTGAATTAAAACATAGATGGCGGCCATTTTGAAAAATAGCCGCCATCTTGGATTTTCAGGTGGCCAGCGCCCTTTTCTAAAGAGCGTAGTCTTAGGAATGTTTGTGCCAAATTTCATGCTTGTTTCACTATCTGAACGATTTTTACAGCAATCTGCTGCACTATTAAGCCGTGGAAATCTTTTGACACAGAAGGCATCTGAACGCGGAGCCAGTGTCAGAATCCTTTCTTCTCTACACTGGAGGGCCTGGGGCATCAGTCCCTACAGTCTCTGAGTATAAACAAAGATCTCACAAAAATTCTCTCAGTGATCAGAGATTTATTGTTTGGCAATCAGATTTTTGGCAATAGTTCATCACGGACTAACAGGAGTCAAACCAAATAAAGATTTACTTGGTTTTTCCTTCTTTTTTTTTTTGCAGTTTGCTGTTTCTTTCCGTTGCAAAGAAATTCGATATCCACCAACTCTAAAATAAAAATCATTATTAAATTCGCTCTTTAAGGTATTGGCATGTTACAAAATTTTCTATGTATTCCGTTATGGGTATCAGTATGAATAAAGAGGCCAATACGCTAATTTTAGTGGTTAAAAGACCTACATTTATATATATATATATATATATATATATATATATATATATATATATATATATATATATATATATATATATATATATATATATATATATATATATATATATATATATATATATATATATATATATATATATATATATATATATATATATATATATGTGTGTGTGTGTGTGTGTGTGTGTGTGAGTATGTGTGTGTGTTTGTAACATCCATAATGCCCTCTTAACTTTCTTTATTTCTTCACACTTTTTTCATATGATTGTCACTACAAAGTCTAAGATCCAAATGCCGGTTCGATTCAGGCTGCAGCGAAGATCCAATGCATTACTACCTTAATACAATTCTTCTTGCATTTTAATAATTTAGTTACATTTTTATACATTCAGTAATATGTCAATTTATTTTTTCTTTATCAAAAAGTCAGGTCTGTTATTTCTGTATTTCCCTTTACCACCTCTTACTACTTTCTAATGAACCCCATATTCTTTGAAAGCTTGAATTTCAAGTCATTGGCCGCTGTGGGCTTGCTCCATAGGAATAGGTTTCATCTTCTGAATAAATATAACAATACAGAAGGTGGTATTTCTGCACTTGGATCTTAGGCTTTGTAATGACAAGTGTACCTAAAAATGTGACGAAATCGACGAATGTGAGGTTATTACAATTGCATACAATTACACACACACACACACACACACACACACACACATATATATATATATATATATATATATATATATATATATATATATATATATATATATATATGTATGTATATATATATATATATATATATATATATATATATATATATATATATATATATATATATATATATATATATATATATATACATATATATGTTTGTCCCTATTATCTGATACTGCTCAGAATGACTGGAAATTACAGGTAACTGAAATGATATAGTAATTGGCATAAAAAAAGAGGTGAAATTTGATAACAGATTACGAGGACAACAGGTACTCGCGACAGGATATCTGATTTGGAATAAAGTACTTGCATCACAGCAGCGATGATGATCAGCGCCAAAACCATCACAAATTAAAAAAAAAAAAAGTTGAAGTTGGTTTTATGCTGTACACAGGAAAACGCTGCTGTCTCTCTGCTTCCGCAGGTGGACCAGGTAGCAATCCTTTGGCGGTACATAATAAGCAGGTGCCGCTTTCGGAACATGCAAATGATCATCCATTGACTGCTGATGCATCACTTGTGTGGTTGGAGGGCAGGCGGTTGGGGGGCGGGTGGAGTGAGGGTTGCTGGAGGTGGAGAGGAAGGGTTCTCGGACACTGAGAGGAGGGATCTTGAGAAGGTAAAGTGAAGCTGAGCGGTCTTCTCACCATGCGGAATGTTAAATTTCCTTAAACCGTCTGCCGTGTCTTGGCATTTGCGACGGTCTGGTAATTGCGGTGTTTTACATCAAGGTTATATTAAGATACATTATAGATATAACTTTGTTATTAAGACAGCAGGTTTTCTGTTACAAATATTTGCTCATAAATACATAGCCTGCATGTTTACTGAAAACCAGCAACTCTTCAATATGGAAAGTAGAAGAAAAGTATCTCCTAATGTAGATACAGTATTGCCAACCTCTGTTTAAATTTTGTATAACTACAGTGAAATTATCAATTATTTTCAAAGAACAGAGGACAACAGAAGTAAAAAATCTCCTTCAGAGATGATGACTATTCTTGTCAGGGACTAAATGGATGGATTTGCTACAATCAAATGATGGTCAGATGCCAAGGGTAGTCAGAAGGATTTAGCAAGAATGAAAAAAGCGCCAGGGAAGGCGCGAGGTCCTCAGAGACAGTAAAAGAGGAAGATATCACGCAGCAATACGCAACTGAGTAGCTGACAAGAAAATGCTATTGAGCATTCGGCAAAAGTAAAACAATGAAGACGAGTTGTAAATAAAATATTTCAGGGGTCCCAACAACTGATGATAAGACTAAAATGCTCAGTCCAATTTTAGTAGGAATTTTGAGATTTCTGAAACCCAGACACTGTAAGCTTATTGCCTATTTTCCAGTGTTACAACGATCTTCCTGCAGCAGTAAAATGATCCTAAAATGGAATTCAAACAAAGCCTAGTTATCCAATCCACAATATTCCTCAAAATCTCAGAAGGTTACGATACATTTTAAATTTATAAAGATGATCTAAGGGGCTGTCCTCACAATTAATACTGTATCAAGTCAAAAATGGAGCTATTCAAGATTGTAATCTTAGAAACAAAATTACTTGAAAAAAGTCCATAGTGCAAAAACAACTGTTTTGCAGTCATAATCGCAAAGGCACATTAATATTCATCAAGAATAAAAACTCACACTATCGAAGAGATATGATTATTCAAAGCACTGAGGTCATTGAGATCTTACAAGAACGTTGCAGCATTATGTAAAAGAAAGCCTTAACATTTCCGAGTAAATTACAAACACGTGCTGTAGCAAATTCGTTAAAAATTGGTCCCATAAGTCTCTATGCAGGGTAAAAATTTCATGTTTGAAGTTCATTTAGTTTCCTTCCGTTGAAATAACAGGTATATACTTGGTTCAAAGTCCAATTAGTTTTGTTTAATGGGTTGTCAAGTCCGCCAACCGTTAATATTTCTTTTCTTCTGGCTATCTTTTGTTGGCTGCTAGGTTCTGACCGAGAATAAAATAAGTTTGTTCCATGCCTATTGATATAAAAGAGCAGCGTCATGGAATCTTATGGCAAATCTCAGTGCTTGGTTTGTCCAATTAGAGAGTTAGTTAGTTTTCTTTTGCTTGAGCTTGAATGCTGATTTCTTTCTCTTAGACTGCTTGGTTTGTGCAATGGTAAGTTGAATTGGTTTTGTTCTGTTGCACAGCCTAGTTTTCCCAAAATGAAATTTGGTTTGTTTTCCTTTTGTTCAACTAGCAATCTTATTTCCGTCATGAAGAACAGCATCCGACATTTTAACTGCCCAGCCCACAGTCTCCCCGATATTAAGGCGGTTATTTTCCTTTTGCTGGGTTGCTTGGTCTCCTTACATTAGAGTCTGCTACCTTTGTTCTGCTGGATAGCCCAGGTACCTTAACATTGGAATCTTTAACTTCCCTCTGCTGTACTGTCTAAGCCTTCTCAATATTAGTATCTCTTAATTTCCTACTGTTCAACTGCTCACTTTCACAATATTAGTCTGTGAGTTTCCTTCAGCTAGAATGAATCGGCTCTCCCCATCGCTCTTGTATCTGAGTATCTTTCTGGATGTTTGCCTAGAAACTTCAAACATTAGGTTCTGAGAGTTCCTTCTTTGACTGGCCAGTCTCCAAACATTAGGGCTTGCTAACTTTTGTTGAATCTATCAGCCACGCTAACAGTAATCTGCCAATTTCTTCATATTAGACTGCTTAGTATTATCCCTTGATGGATTTTCCAACCAGCCTACAGATTTGTTGATTCCCTTCTATTGAGTTATCCAGTCACCCTAACTTTAGTGTCTAGTTATTTTCTTAGGGGTTACCCATTTTTCTTGACATCGGGGTTCAGCCAAATTCCTTCAGAGAGAATGCAGCCCTCAGTCAAAGCCACTTCCAAAACATTAAGTTCAGGTGGTATCCTCCCGTTGGTTTGCCAAGTCTCCTCGACATTAAGGGTGTTTTATTGTTTTTTTTTTTTTGAATGTTCAGTCTCCCAAAATAACAGTAAGTTTCCATCTGTTTGACTGTCCAATTACCTCGTCATCGGGGTCAGTTTATTTCCTTCTGTGAGACTGCATAGCCATCCCAACCTTTGAGCCAGGTAGGTTTCATTCGTAGGTCGTCCCAACCTCGTTGATAATAGTTCCTGTCTGTGGGACTGCCCAGATGTCACAACAATAATTTTTGTCACTTTTGTGTGTTGAATTGCCATGTCTCCTTGACAAAGATTGATTGGTTTATTTTTGCTGGATTGCCTAGTCTTACCTGCCTTAAAATCAAATGTTCCCATCCGACAAATTGTCCAGTTTGGACCATATGATGCATGATTGGTTCCCTTTTACTTGACTGCCTGGTTTGTCCAGCGCAAAACTTAAGATATTTCCTCCTGTTGAACTTTATGGTTATCCCAAGATGTCAGGAGTATGAAGCCCTTTGCCATGCAATCTGTCTCTGTATTTGTGTATTTACAGAAAATTGCAGAGAAATTCAAAAGAAAACACGAAAACATCATTTTGTGTGACATCCCTGCCTACATGAGACTCTTTAGCTTTGGCAGGCAACTCTTTTAGAAGAAGGACATTCCAAAATCAAACCAGTGCAGTGGGTAGAAGGGACTCTTTAGCCTTGAGAGGCAATCATTCTAAGAGAAGGTTACTCTGAATTCAAACCTTGTTCTCCAACCTTGGACTGTGCCATAGCCATTGTACCGTGGTCCTCCATGGTCTTGGGTTTGAATTCCCTTACTTGCGGATACAATCACGCATTTATCCTCTTTTTCATTCGCTCTTCTATTTTTTTTTTTTTCAAAAGTGTGTAGGGCAGGCTGATAAGATAGCAAAAGTTGCTTGGTGGATTATCAGGAAAAAGCCTTCGTCTTTACCTAATCTTTTCCTACTGAGCGTTTATTTCTACGTCCATCCTGACTTTCCTCCCCAAGTTGTTGCAGCAAACCTGGAAGATTTCATTTGCCTTACGAAGTGTGCTGGCCCCACCTTGTTGACCAGTTGTTCCCAGCATTTTTTTCAATGACATATGGACACGTTTATTTATACTTTCAACAGAAATTTTGTCAATAATGTAAATACTGTTGTTGTTGATGGTATTGTTATTTATTGTTCTGCTGATTTTTATAATGTTACTGTTGCTGTGAGTCTATTGATTAGTTTTGATACTGATTTTATGTTGTTAATTTTAATTCTTTCAGAAGACATTAAGCTTGAACTCTGGGCCTGTTACTTATTACGGTAAGAAAAATTGCAAATTGCTTTACTCAAATATTCGGGGCTTAAGGTCAAATTTTCTTGATCTCCAGGGTTATGTCTATAACTACGATATGATGTTTTTATCTGAGATTCTTGTAAGTTGTAACAAGTCAAAGGTTGAGGTTTTAATCCCGGGATTTGATGTCCCTGACTTTATCTATCACTGTAACATCCCACATGCGCAAGGTATGACTGTATACACTAAGTCCTGACGACCTATTTATTGTCAGAAAAATTTGGAGTGTAGTTGCCATGAAGTTCTTTATTTTAAAATCTTCAGTAAGTTCTACTGTACAATGTTTACGTATTTGCTGTTTACCACAATCAAATATCGACAATTCTTTATATGACAGTCTTTTGGAAAGGATTAATATGGCTCATTCACAAGATTCAAGAGCTTCATTTGTTATTTGTAGAGACCGTGAGTGGTGAAATTCAAATTCCACAGATCAACATGGCTGGTCTGTTCTTGAGTTCTGTGCATCCTTCAATTTTGTCCAGCTAACTGAGGAACACACACACATTTCTGGTAATAGATTAGCCCTCAAATTCATGGATGTTCCAGCTGTTGTCAAGTCCAGTGTCTGTGAATATATAAGCACTTCTGATCATTGCGTCACTGAGATGGATATATCTGTCAATAAGTATATTCCTAATGCCACCATTTGAAAAACTGTTTGGCTAAAATGCAGAGCCAATTGATATTGCATATGTGAAGCTTGTCAAGCACTTGATATTTCAGATGCTATATCAGATCCTGATCCCAAGGAGAAGTTAAATGAAATGCTGATGGCTATTTTGATAAGATATGTCCCTTGAAAGGTCATCAAATTTAGGACAAATGACCAGCCATGGTTTGATGATACATGTAGACGAGCCTACCATGGCAAACAGACCAGATTCAACGCATGGACACAAAATCGTCCAAAAGAAATTACACCATTTTTGTTGAGTCTCGCCGTGCTGCGAATAGAACTTACCATACAGCCGAGAGAAATTACAACAACTCCTTGAAGAGAAAACTTGAAGGAATTACTCAGCCTCATCTGTGGCGGACCAAGTTGTCATCATCTATCTTTGGGTCAGGCTTGTCTTCCATTCCACCACTACTAACAGATGATGGTAAGTTGGTTGCTGATCCTAGGGAAAAGGCTGAACTGATTCATCGAGCTTGCGAAGCTGAGCAATCAGTTGAGGATGACCCTCTCCCTAGTACTTGTCATCCTGAATTTATTCTTATGAAATTTGCATTTCGCTATGGGGATGTTAAGAAAATTCTGGATAATCTTGATAGCTGGTGTGGAGAAGATCCTGATAGTTTCTTCCCTTTGTTTTTTAAAAAAGTTTCTAGGATGTTGACTCACAATATTAGTATATTCTATAGATTTTTATGTCGACGTAGTATCTTTGCAGATGAGCACAAGCTTAGCAAAACTATCCCTTTCCAAAAGCATGGCATATCTGCAGACTGCAAGCAACTACAGACCAAACACTATTCTCCCTGTGCTCTCCCAAATTGCTGAAAAACTTATTTTTAAACCACTATATAAGTATGTGGAATCTGAAGGATTGTTAACTGATAGTCAGTATGCATATAGGAAACAGTTAGGTAACTGCGATGCTCTTTTAGATTTGACATGCCATTTGCAAGGGAACCTTGATAAGGGTTTTGAGTGCGGAGTAATTCAAATAGAATTTAGTGCTGCATTCCATTCTGTAAACCACAAGGGACTTATCTATAAACTTTAGAATCTTGGAGTATGTGGATGTGTTTTAGGATTACTTCAAGATTTCCTTACAGGTAGGCAGCAGCGAGTTGCTGTGCACGGGATCTTTAGTGAACCAAGAGTTATTGTCTGGAGTTCCACAGGGTAGTGTTCTTGGTTCACTGTTATTTTTATTGTATACAAGCCTGGAAAACAAGATTGTTCAGTATGCCGATGATGCAACAGTGGTGGGTGTTATAAAGTCTCCTCAATCGGGACATGCCGCACAAAAGTTAGGTATTGTTCGTAAGGCCTCATGTATTTATAACAGTGACAAAATCAGTGTAACCTGTTTTAGGTAATTTGTGCTTCCTTTACTAGAATACTGTTTTCCGGTGTGGATGCCTGCTTCTGCCAGATATTTATCTCTTTTAGATAGAGTGGTTCGTGTGGTAAGTTTCTGCTTCCTAATAGCAATTATGACTTGGACCATCGACGGATGGTCTCTTGTTTGTCACCTTTACATAAGTTGTATTTCAACAGAGATCTTTCACATTCACAAATGATCACTGATCCACTTTAATTGCCGAGAGCAACCAGATTCGCTGAACAGCAGCATCAATATACAGTGAAAGTGCCTCTCTGTGGAACTTCTCAGTTCCAGAGGACCTTTATTCCTCACACCGTTGGACTATGGAACAGCCTCCCAGAGGATGTCGTGCAATTGGAACTTCAGAAGTTCAAGCGAAGATGCAATGCATTACTACAATAAAACTTTTCTCCTTGGATTTTAATACATTTTTATCTATTTATAAATGTATTAATATATCTTTTCTTTTTAATAAGTGGGATCTCTTCTTTCTATATTACCCTTTGCCTCCTCTTACTTCTTCCTAATGAACACCATATTCTTTGGAAGTTTGAATTTCAAGTCAATGACCCCTGTGGGCTTGTTCCATATAATAGGTTTCATCTTCTGAATAATAATAATAATAATAATAATAATAATAATAATAATAATAATAATAATAATAATAATAATAATAATAATAATAAATACTAATTGTCTTTCAAATTGAATATAAAGTTAGTATAGAGATAAATGTCGATTTACGAATGCCAGATTAAGAAGACTTGAATCTCAAAATGTTTCTGTCAGTCGCTGATTAATAAAATCACATTCCTAAAACGGCAGACAGTGGGGGCAATCAGATAGTTATGAGACGACAAGAATCCCATAAGATTAAAGCAAATCCGTAGCACATGTTATGGAATCAGCAGATGCTATGGATTCTCTTTCTCTCTGTCTGCCAGTCTGTTTCTGCAGTTAAAATATATATATATATATATATATATATATATATATATATATATATATATATATGTATATATAAGTGTGTGTATACATATACACTTTAGATTAGTATTTTTGAAATGGAGAAAGAGAGAGAAATTATTTTCACACAAATGTTGATCCTTAACCTGTTTTCGTGGTCATCATCATTCATTCAGAAATTACAATTCTTTCAAGGACTTTAAGAGTATTTGCCCTCCTTTAACCTCATTAAGATGACATAAAAGAAACCCCTAAGGGAGTATAACCAGTAATCAACGCCTAATAAATCCCGACAATTTGCTCGCTATGAACAAACAAACACTCGGTGCTTTGGAGGCCAAAGATTTCTTAGAGAAAACAGCAACTGCCCCTTCAAGTAATGACTCGGGGACGGAAGGAGAGGGGGTTTGGAATTGTAATTAAATGACGAGTTAAGGCGCAAGCCCGGCACGCCACCTTCATAAGTGCGCACACAAAAAGAGCGTAAGTCATAGTGAATGAAAAAGACTGGCTTTTATTCGGGTCAAGACCTTCGAATGGAGTGCAAATAAGAACAGTTCGTAATGTATAATTGTCTTTCGCCTTTCACAAAAGCTTATCCTTTGCTTTCCGAAGCTTATAAATGGAGAAGTGGTAACGATCTATTGCCAATTCACTGAAGAATGGATATCGATGATGACGTGGGGGAGAAGGCGCCCCAGCAAAGTCACACCCTTCAGCCCACCTAATCCCCCGACCCCCTACGGGAATAATGACACCTTGTCATTCCTTCTTAATAGTCATGCACAGCAATTATACTCATTACGTCATAATCAAGAAGAAATGATTTTAGCACAAACAACGTTCGCACACACGTAAGCACTCGCGTGTTATGCAGCCCTTCGAGCAAAATGCTCTAAATTTTCTTATTATTCTTGTAATGTAAATAGAACAAATGTGAATGGCTTCAGGTTGAGGTACGAATGGCGACCGTTAACTATTAGTTAGTGTGTGGTTCTCAAAACCAAACCAAGTAGCCAGTGAAAGGCAGTGATATCCAAGATATTGATTACTATATAGATGGATGGGTAACTGCCAAAACTAGAAACATAAACAGGTTCGGAACTGGCATTACTTTCCTTTGGCTATTGGTAAAACTTTGTGAGTGTAGTGGAAGCCAAGGGTGATTACATCAGTGCCCGATAAAGCAACAGAGTGAGAGAACGATAATCTTCTCTGACAACTTTTCCAAGTCCACATGCTTCCAGCACTCTCAACTTTTGTCTTAAATTTTTTTCTGTGTTTGATTTATTCTGGTTTAAGGTTATTTAAGTGTTTTCTTAAATCTTATCTAGTGGCGTTAACAGCAAACGGTCGGCAAGAAGGAACAGAGTGTGCACATTCAATCCATATAAATACTGACGACTTTGTAACCTGTGTTGTCTCTGTAACGCCTTAACGATAAAATATAAGAGTATACCTTCATATAGAAAACGCACCACTCTAACAGTGGTGTGCCCGCAATCGCGTAGTTAAAGAGAACGACTTTAACACCAACTGGTAAGGGTGACTTTGCTACTTGTCATGGTGTGAGAGAGAGAGAGAGAGAGAGAGAGAGAGAGAGAGAGAGAGAGAGAGAGAGAGAGAGAGAGAGAGAGAGAGACCTTTTTAACACCATACAGCACTTCATAAAGCTAATTGACCTTGAATTTCAGAATCATGATGAAAACAACTTATCACTGCAACAAATTTAGATAAGACTTCATGGTACTAAGCTGCTTAAGCCATACGTACCTTCCCGAATAAGATCTGATGGCGTTCACATGGACATAATAGACATGAGATTTGATCAAACTGGAATTCTTTTGAAGTAGAATTTTTTTTTTTAACTCACCTCCCTACATCCTCTTTTTTCAGGAGAAGCCTAGAAAGATGAAAACAAATAACGTGTGACAAAAAGTAACTGTATAGCCCGAGGGACAATAAAAAAATGAATGACACGCTGTTCTTCATGTAATGTGAAAGCTGATCACTTACTCTCTTGTATTCTTGGGACTCAGCATGGCCCACAGCCGGTCTCCTCGAAAGCCAATAAGATGTTTTCAATTTTCATTAACATTTTTTTTTTCCTTAACCCTGCACTTGGCTTGGAACCGAGGTGAAATTATGAATTCTTGCGTCGGAATTCCAAAAATGTTTTTAAGCAAATGAAACTGCCAGCCAACTGGACAACTGATCAATTAGACTAAAACAGATCGGTTTGAAGATGTTTTCAGTAACTGTGAAGCCGAAAAAAAAATAGATAAAGAATCTCCTCTGAAACAAGACAAATAAAAACGGAGCGACGTGCGTATTTACTACAAAATGTCATGGTTCATGAAACTTTCAAAGAAATTCAACGAAAAATTATTCTAAAACCAGAAACAACTACTGCACTTTTACACTACCAATGTCACAGTCGAATGTCATGATCATACTTATTATCATCAGCATTAAAATTATAATAGCCAAATCTCCAAAGATCATAATCGGTTGCATGATCACGAAAATTCATTTTTATAATCATACATCTATCACAAGCATTATTAACATTTTAATAGATGGGGTCAACCCTGTAATCATTATGCAGATATTAATAACAGCATTCTGTCTAGTCGGTGAAGGCCAATGTTCATTTGAAAAAGTCTGTCAAGAAAAGAAGAAATGAACAATTTAGAAGCCAGTAGGATTTTAATTTATTGCAGAGAAAGGTTACGGTGTCACCCATAAACTCTGAACTCACCCTAACCCCCAGCCTCCAACCCCCGCATTTTATGAGCAACAAGAATGGATTTGAGCGAGCAACCACAAATTAAGCAACTGTAAAGGAAAAAATAATGACGCTGTGCCCGAAGCTTGTCCACAAAACCTAATGGGAAGCCTCACATAAATAAATGTGGGCAAAAAGATGATGTTTGCTTTGAAGTTCTGGTGCCCCGTAAGAGAATAAGGGAAGCACATTATGCTCGCCGGGTTCACTACAAGTCAAGAAATCTCTTGACATAAGGCAAAATCATAGAAAACTTCCAAATATGAATACATGAAGAGAAAAAACCTCTGCTTGCAAGATCACTTATAACTTATGAAATGCATTCATAAAATAAGAGAATAAGGAAAACTTTGCAGGTTTAACCAAACTGAAAATATTCATGGACAAATGGAGGAAATAAGAATGAATGTAGAGAGCGATCGATTCCTCGCAAATTTGAGTAGAAATGAAGATATTCATTAAAAGAAAAAGGAAAAAATAAGGAAAACTTCCGTAAGTTAATACAGGAGCAAAGGGAACGTTCACTTACAACTCAAGTATAGCTGAAGATATTGATAAAAGAGGCGATACGGATTACTTCCTTAAATAGAAGATAAATGAAGGAAAGAATTGCTCGCAAGAATCCTCACACGAGAAGAAATTCATTTCTGGAAAGGAGAAATAAGGAACATTTCAGCAAATCAACGCATGGATGGGTAAAGGAAATATCTGCTTGCAGGATTTACTGCATCTGAAGAATCAAATAAGCAAGCAAACAAACACGAACAGGTTTACACTGAACACACTTCATGTAAGCTCACTACTGACAGAAATCTCTCTCTCTCTCTCTCTCTCTCTCTCTCTCTCTCTCTCTCTCTCTCTCTCTCTCTCTCTCTCTCATCGTAATGGCCTCCGTCATCCAGCTTGACATTACAGCGCATCAGAGGCCTGTAAGTACTTTGACAAGTGTTATTTTCACTTTTAATTCTTGGAATTATTTCCTTTTAATATGAAAAAGCTGAAAAGCATCCTTAATGGTGGGAAGTGAAAGTTTTTGTTCTAAGAGCTTTTCTCTCATTCTCTTCTTAAGAAGATAGGAAAACCCGTTATCACAATTGTTATTATTATTATTATTATTATTATTATTGTTGTTGTTGTTGTTGTTGTTGTTGTTGTTGTTGTTGTTGTTGTTGTTGTTGTTGTTGTGCATCTAAATAAAAAGACAATTAACTTGCTGAGCAAGTACCAGTATTACTGAATGCCTGCATCTGAAAAAATAAGGGCCATAGTTGACTGTTAAAGAAGATGAGTAACAAATAGAAAAAATATACAACTGAATAAATTTTTGAAAACTGATCATAACTTCATCCTTAGACAAAACTTCCACAGTTTTCCAGTTGAGGAAATGAAAGATCTCGGATATTGGTAAGCGAGGCATCATGACACAACGATATGTGGTTGCTGACGTTCTCCTAAACGACTAGCACGCATTAATCCTGGGGGTCACATGCGCTGTAATCCTAATGGCTACTGTACAAAAACAGGAAACCAGTTTTGTTTAAAGATAAAAATGTCCGGGAAGGCTGCTGATTTCTAGGCCCAGAACAATATTCCACCAACAGGAACCCATAAAACCTGAAGCATGTGGCTTTAACAACATCGTCACCAGAAGTCGTGATTTCCACAAGATCTGCCACAATCAAAGATAAGATTTTTTTGCTGGTATGCCGACGGAGTGGGAAGTTTAATGTCCTCACCCATCCAAGCTTGATGGAAACGTAAACAGACAAAAAAAAAAATAATCCTATTCGGTTAGTTTAGCTGCCTTTACGCGATCCGGAACATTTCCCAGGAGACTTTTTGCTTTTGTCGTAATCATTGACTTTTGGCATGAGATAGCTAGCCAGAGGCATGCCCATAATTACTATCTTAAGTATCTATAGAGAAAATTAATGTTAGAAAGGTCTCTTGACATTTAGGAACACAGAATAAGAGCGAAAGAGAGAGAAAGGAGAGGAAGAGAAAGAGACACACAGAGATACACAAACGATTTCATTAAGGAGATGATTCATGTGATGTCATTCAGTGAAAGACAATTCGGCAACAAAAAAATGCATTTGATTCGCTCACTCTACACACACACACAGAGAGAGAGAGAGAGAGAGAGAGAGAGAGAGAGAGAGAGAGAGAGAGAGAGAGAGAGAGTTTCCCATCTGGCAAATGGTTCTAGAAGGTGAGTAAACACTTTTAGTAATTAAACAGACAATGCGTATTGATCTGCGTACACCACCACCTCACGCACGGACGGATATACATACCGCTTCCGCCGTTCCCACCCTCCTCCCCCGGTTCCACCATAAACTGATTGGCACGTACAGGAAGAGAGAGAGAGAGAGAGAGAGAGAATCGATGAGAACAAGTTAGTTCTCCTTAGTGTTTATCATATTAACAAAAGCACGCCGACTTTTAAGACAAGATAATAATAATAATAATAATAATAATAATAATAATAATAATAATAATAATAATAATAATAATAATAATTATAACAGCCCTTCACCAGCTACCCACTTCAGTATATATATATATATATATATATATATATATATATATATATATATATATATATATATATATATATATATATATATATATATATATATATATATAAATTTACGGTTTTCTATGCACTGGACCGCTAACTCACAGAGTTTAAGGGGATAATATCATAACAGTAGGGAGATAGGTAAAACCACAAGGGCTGGAGTGAAGTGGTGGAATTTAGGAGTGGCTAAGCAGCCCTCTTCAAGGGACGGGTCCATAATTCTTCTTTCCAGGGAAAAACACCTGGAGAAAGTCCAGATCCTAAAATTTAGTTAAACACCCCGCTGCTTTTTCCTCACTTTACTGGCCAAAGACCATTTCTCTAATACACAGGTCATAGCTAGTGACATCGCCTGGAGCCAAACCCAAAGCAGCATCCTAAGCCTTATAAGGAAACAGCACCCTACATCGAGAGTTAATCTGCTTGTCACTACAGCGAAGCTCTGTCCATCTGAGGATCAAACCGCGGGCAGGCGGGAACTCATTCTTCACTTACACCGGATCAATTGTGACCCCATTACCTGATCATCCAAGAGAAGCTCTGACCTTGTCAACCTAGAGTACCTGGAAGCAAACACAGTATGTCCCTGGAAGGGAAATGGTTAGCCGGTGTACTTTTCCTTTGACTCGTTTTTTATCATCTCCCTCTCTCGCATTTCACCACTCAAGTAAATTCTTTGTCCCTTTGACTTAAAAAGTGAACTTGTCATAACCAGTGTGTAATTCTTTGAACAGTGCAGAACATAACTCATGCCCCTTGCCAAGAAGTGAGTAGAGTAAGCCAATATCCTCCAATTAGTGCATTAACTCATTTCTAGAGAGATAGTACTTCGTTAGTAGTCTTATCTGGAATTATTTCATCTCCAGGAGTGTTATTAGTGCAACTTACCTATGTATCTGTTCCTCTGTGTTCCTAATTGCCTGAAGAATCAGCCCGTACCAAGGGTGATATAATTTCATTGCCAACTGGCTTACGAACCGCTTGCAAGAGACCATTTACATTTACCCCATTGGGAAATTGATGCATTATTCATCCAATCAGTGAATTGCTCTTGTGCCCTTTTTCCACCTGTTTATTTTAGTGAGATGTGTCCATCATTCCAATGTTAAATTTACCATGTTGTGTGTGTAAAATACATAGCTTTAAGAAACATACTCTCACTTAGCGACCTTCCATTAAGTAATTGTTCTTGCGCTTATTCTGTTTGTGGTCTTACAGAGGGTTTTTGTAAGGCCAAGATTAGTAGAGTAACATAAAAATGCAGTCACCCCCTCGTAATCCATAACAATATATATATATATATATATATATATATATATATATATATATATATATATATATATATATGTATATATATATACTGTATATATATATATATATATATATATATATATATATATATATATACTGTATATATATATGTATATATATATATATATATATATATATATATATATATGTAATTCTAATAGCCACAATGCCCTCTTAACTTCGCTAATTCCTCGCGCTTTTTGGATATGCTTGTAACATGAAGCCGATATCCAAAGGGAAGAATGAAGAGCCTGTGACGGCCGGCCGCGGGAAGCGAACCCGAGTTACCTTAATCACAAGGAGGTCACGTTGCCCACTAACCACGAGAAGGATAAAGTCTATCACCTCTCGTACATATATATACCTGTCGTTTTCAGATATATTCATTAGAGCTGGAATAGACCCATCCTCACCATCGTAGCCAAGTGGGCAATCGTTTTTATTGCTTTTTAGGCTGAAATATATATGCAGAATCTACTGGTCACTTTTACCAGACACATATGTAATTCTAATAGCCACAATGCCCTCTGCTTCGCTAATTCCTCGCTTTTTTGGATATGCTTGTAACTACGAAGCCGATATCCAAAGGGAAGAATGAAAGAGCCTGTGACGGCCGGCCGCGGGAAGCGAACCAAGTTACCTTAATCACAAGGAGGTCACGTTGCCCACTAACCACGAGAAGGATAAAGTCTATCACCTCTCGTACATATATATACCCTGTCGTTTTCAGATATATTCATTAGAGCTGGAATAGACCCATCCTCACCATCGTAGCCAAGTGGGCAATCGTTTTTATTGCTTTTAGGCTGAAATATATATGCAGAATCTACTGGTCACTTTACCCAGACACATATGTAATTCTAATAGCCACAATGCCCTCTTAACTTCGCTAATTCCTCGCGCTTTTGGATATGCTTGTAACTGCAAGCCGATATCCAAAGGAAGAATGAAGAGCCTGTGACGGCCGGCCGCGGAAGCGAACCCGAGTTACCTTAATCACAAGGAGGTCACGTTGCCCACCTAACCACGAGAAGGATAAAAGTCTATCACCTCTCGTACATATATATACCTGTCGTTTTCAGATATATTCATTAGAGCTGGAATAGACCCATCCTCACCATCGTAGCCAAGTGGGCAATCGTTTTTATTGCTTTTTAGGCTGAAATATATATGCAGAATCTACTGGTCACTTTTACCAGACACATATGTAATTCTAATAGCCACAATGCCAGCTCTAATGAATATATCTGAAAACGACAGGTATATATATGTACGAGAGGTGATAGACTTTTATCCTTCTCGTGGTTAGGTGGGCAACGTGACCTCCTTGTGATTAAGGTAACTCGGGTTCGCTTCCCGCGGCCGGTCGTCACAGGCTCTTTCATTCTTCCCTTTGATATCGGCTTCGTAGTTACAAGCATATCCAAAAAGCGCGAGGAATTAGCGAAGTTAAGAGGGCATTGTGGCTATTAGAATTACATATGTGTCTGGTAAAAGTGACCAGTAGATTCTGCATATATATTTCAGCCTAAAAGCAATAAAAACGATTGCCCACTTGGCTACGATGGTGAGGATGGGTCTATTCCAGCTCTAATGAATATATCTGAAAACGACAGGTATATATATGTACGAGAGGTGATAGACTTTATCCTTCTCGTGGTTAGGTGGGCAACGTGACCTCCTTGTGATTAAGGTAACTCGGGTTCGCTTCCCGCGGCCGGCCGTCACAGGCTCTTCATTCTTCCTTTGATATCGGCTTCGTAGTTACAAGCATATCCAAAAAAGCGAGGAATTAGCGAAGTTAAGAGGGCATTGTGGCTATTAGAATTACATATGTGTCTGGTAAAAGTGACCAGTAGATTCTGCATATATATTTCAGCCTAAAAGCAATAAAAACGATTGCCCACTTGGCTACGATGGTGAGGATGGGTCTATTCCAGCTCTAATGAATATATCTGAAAACGACAGGTATATATATGTACGAGAGGTGATAGACTTTTATCCTTTCGTGGTTAGGTGGGCAACGTGACCTCCTTGTGATTAAGGTAACTCTGGTTCGCTTCCCGCGGCCGGCCGTCACAGGCTCTTCATTTCTTCCCTTTGATATCGGCTTCGTAGTTACAAGCATATCCAAAAAAGCGCGAGGAATTAGCGTTAGTTAAGAGGGCATTGTGGCTATTAGAATTACATATGTGTCTGGTAAAAGTGACCAGTAGATTCTGCATGTATATATATATATATATATATATATATATATATATATATATATATATATTTATATGTGTGCGCGTGTGTGCTGAAAAATATTCACCTGTACAAAAAAAGTGTGCGCTTATCCACAAAAGATACTTCTACTTGCCTCTTCGGCTATTACTTCGCAAGCCCCGGAAATGACGGACGGGCGAAAATCATAGCATAGGAAAGGAGCGAAAATTCCTGACGAGTTCTTCACATGATCAACAAATTTCTAAGATACAAAAGTGATCTTGTGGACACTGGTCATGTCATCACTTTCTGCTTTTCCCTTTCTCTGTTCATAAAGCTTTCGGATTATAGGTCTTTTTCACCATCCATCTCATGATCTACCATTTTCGCTATGTATGCAAGCTATGATAATATTCATACCGCACCCTAGTCGTGCGTCTACGGTACATGTAGACAAAAAATTAATCAAGTTTAAGATAATAATAATAATAATAATAATAATAATAATAATAATAATAATAATAATAATTATTATTATTATTATTATTATTATTATTATTATTATTATTATTATTATTATTATTATTATTATTATTATTTGCAGGGAGCAGACCTTCTTTGATGCATGTTTTGTTGAAAATAATGGCAGTTTTCAACGAATTAATCTTATACAGGGTTTTTTCAATTCTCCTGACAATTCGTTTTTCTGTCTTAGCTAGGTTGATGGGTAGAATTCCAATATTCATATTTGTCTAAACCGGGATATTTGTCAAAGATTGTTTTATGAAAAATATTATATTTTGCTTATATCTTGTACATTGTGTAGACTACAGGCTACACAATGTACAAGATATAAGCAAAATATAATATTTTTCATGAAACAATTTTTGATAAATATCCCAATTTAGACAAATATGAATATTGGAATTCTTCTCAACAAGCCAGCTGAGCCAGAAAAACGAATTGTCAGGAGAATTGAAAAACCCTGTATAAGAGTAATTCGTTGAAAACTGCCATTATTTTCAACAAATTATTATTATTATTATTATTATTATTATTATTATTATTATTATTATTATTATTATTATTATTATTATTATTATTATTATTATTATTATTATTATTATTATGGCTAAGAGGTTACAAAGAGTGTCTGTTATTTACGATTAAACAACATTTTCAAGTGCATGGAACAACTTCAAAAATGTTATATTGGCAAAAATGATCATGAACAGATTCATTTTAGTACTGTTAACGTTGTCGAAACCTTATAAATCCCCATTTAGTATGCAATGTGATAGGGACTGGAAATCTTTCGATGTTTAGGAATAAGAAATATATAGAATTGTGCTATGATGAAACGGTTCATAAGTACAACCGAATAATACCAAGAAAAAACTGAAATTTTATTGAGATGGTTGAAGTTGCTAAGCAGATCTTTCCGGAATTTTCCTAAGAATTCGACACGTTTAAACTTTGCGTTATCATGCAATTGAAAATACAAACTCACTCGAAGGTATTGCAATGATAGCTGATCGCATTGGAAAATGCATAAACGGACAACCAGCTGTCTTCTTTTGTAAAGGATCAAATGGATTTACTTGGCCTGGCGCTTGAACGCTCCTGTCGTCGTTGACATCTAAAGGAAGAAGAGCCTATAGACAATTAAACATCAACTTCTAAGCAGCTGAAGCTGGGACACTTTTAATTGAGCTATGAAATATGATTAAACTACAAATCAGCCACAAAAAATCGTGAGGTTTCGCAAAGCACGTGAATTCCTAGAAGCTCGCGCACTGCAGAATGCGCGCACGCGCACAGGTAAAAGGAGCTGTCGCTCCCGTCCCCTCATCCAAGACCAACATGAAAGAGCCCTCCACCACGACAATCGTTTCCCTTTCCGACGACACAAAAGAAAAGGGAAAAGCTGCGTTTTCCTTCCTGAGGTCATTGTCATCTGTAACAGTGAGAGGAAATGGGAAAAATTTCTGAATAGATTAAAAATCTCTCTCTCTCTCTCTCTCTCTCTCTCTCTCTCTCTCTCTCTCTCTCTCTCTCTCTCTCTCTCTCTCTCTTCAATAAAAAGCCGGCCATCAAGTTATAATCTCGACTGAATTTTTTTTTTTCTTTTTTTTTTTGTCAATCAAAACGGTGTGATATTCGTTTGGATTTTTCCATATAGTTGGGCTAAGAACGCTGCCCCTTTTTACTGGAACCAGCAATTCCATCTGTTTGAAGTAAACTTTTAAACGGTTAAAAGATACATTAAAAAATGAACAACTATCTTTTGATAAATATAAAACATTTCAACCTTTAAAAAAGCAAATAGTATTCCAGGCTTAGATTAAATCTGAAGAGGCAATTTGCGACAAGAGAGAAATCACAAATCAATACCTTTTCATACTATGGATTATCTACTTACTGTTGTGGCTGTTTTAAAGTAGATTCATTACTTCGTGGTAATCAACAGCACAAACTATTTTATGGTCTAAAACTGAATTTTGATATGGAGGAAAGTGCTGATATTGATGTTAATAACAATCACAAAACCCTAAAAATTTAGAGATATATACTACAGCTAATTAAGAGAGAGAGAGAGAGTTGCGTGGGGAGAGAGAGACCACCTTCAGGAAATTGTCTTAAAGTACAGTATCTCGGTCAAAAGCAGTGAGAAGAGGTTCAGTGATATGTTCAGAAAAAGCTTTGCTGTGAAAAAATGTCCCTAACCAAGATTTCGGGAAAATACTGATTGCTTCACCATAAGAATACATGGTGAAAGTGGCAGGCGGTTATTCAAGTTTCCACTTAATATTCTTCAGCACAGGTACTAAATATCAATATCTGTTGGCTCTAATCTATCCTTTGCTAATAATGGGTGGAATTAATGCGTGCATCCTAAATTACAATTTGTAACAGGTTAGATGCCTATACAAGTATTTCAAGCCATAAGAGCACTGTAAGCAACTGTAAGCACAAAAAAGGCGTAGACACATTATCATGAGATCATTTTGAAGTCCATACCAAGAATGACTTGAATATGAGCTCCACGAGAAAGTATGAAAGAATTACACGGTGCCAAAGAAGCTAGAAGAGAGCAAAAGAGAAGGTATAATAATTGGCACAATAGTTATGAAGCTCTAAGAAGAATACTTCAGCAAAAGGGAGACCCACGAAAATCACTGCAATATTAACATTTGTCATGCAGGATTATGATGAATTCTTCCCTAATATCGGAACATACTGCATAAGTCTATGCTTCTTTTCAATGAATGTGTTCTATGCGGAGCCTCTTATTTAGGCCAACGCCAATTAAAAAAAAAAAAAAGCAAGACGCGTGCATTTAGGGCTGTGCACGATAAAAAAAAAAGATGCATTGACAGACTGATCCAAAATCCTCATAAAGATAATATATAACTTAATATATCTTTTATCGGAGATAACTGCATACGTTACAACTTCTGACACTCAAATATGTGGTGTCCTCATGCACTTAGCAGCTCCATATTTGGGCTGTTAACTAATGTGACTTCATTCCCCTTTCGAGAGCTAGCCAATCACTGGCTTGCAGTGAGCTGGGCAAAGCTGCAAAGAGCCGTGGCTTTTACTATAGTGACAAGTAACGTGAGTGATTTTTAGTAGATGACAGTGGGGTTCTTCTGTGACCGGCTGTCAAAGCTTCAAGATTTACAAGGTGACCTTGGGGTTACTCTGTGACTGGCCACTGAACCCGGTGACTAAACCTGGGTTTTGGCAGCAAAGTTTGAAGCTTTACAAGGGAAGGAAAATTATACTTATTGCAATGTTTCAATGAAATATAGATAAAGAATTTATTTCCTAAATGACTTTAATTTTGGCTTCCTGCTTCCAATACTGTATTTGCATTTTATGAATAAGTTCATGATGGAATAAACATAATAGTAATAAATGCGATGCTATGAACTCAAAAGGTGCCAGCATGATGTATACCAAGAGACATTACTAAGCAGATCAACGAGAATACACCAATATGAGAAGTTGCAAGGAAAGTGAAGACTCCAAAATGGAAAAGATGTAATCAGCCCTGCCATCCCAATCAAGGTTAGAATAGCAGTTGAGAAGAGGATAAAGAAGACAATCAAGGAAGTGTGATGACACACTCCTAAAAGACCAGGAACTGAAGGAATTACTCAAGAGTGAGAAGTCCACTACACAAGTGTTAGGTGGTATTACAAACATTGCGATTAGGTCAATCTCAACAGCCAATGAGAGTAAACACTCAAGTTACATAAATCCGATATGGTCGGTACTGCGTTTATCCTAGGACATGGAGGAGGTCACCAACAACACCAATCATAGTGCCTGCAAAGCCAGCCACCATGCTTGTGAAAGGTATTTGAAAGGTATTAATGAACACACTCAACTGCTTAATTAAGTCAGAGTTATCATAATGTTAATATAGATATATACTATTTAGTATTAGAATGAAAGTATACAGCATTCTTGCAATTAAAGGAGGCCTTTGATAAAGCCAGTCCCTAGATTATCTTTACTAAATTAGTAGATGTGATAAAGGGAAGATTACTATTGATGATTTTGGATTATCTAATACACAAATACAGTAAGTTGAGCCTGTTTTGAATGTGCACTGCTGGGATGAGAACCTATGTACTACACAGCATTAAAGGCAGTGATTATCATGGTGACAACTGAGACGGGGATGAATGGAACTGGGCACACTTCAATATTTTCTAACATATTGGGAAGCATTAATATAACAGCAACTATGCTAACTGATACATGCAGATGATATAATGATGCAAGGATGCAAATGGGGCCAGTAAGACATTCATTCAATGTACTTTGCAACAGTAAAAAATGTTAACGAGAAATACAAGCATTCCATGAATGCTTCACATACAAGGCAATATGATAGAAAGAGTAGCTTAATATATTAGCATTGGTGTTATACACAGTAATAGATACCATAGGCTGTATGAGCAAATAATAAAGGCATCAGTTGCAAAATTATGCCTACTCTTGAAAGAAGTCAAAAGTGGCTTTATGAGCACAAGTGTCCTAGTGGTGAAAAAACTTCACATGTTAATAATAAGATGGGTACTAGACTACAACATTACACTATTATCATTAAAAAGAGATAATTTAATAATGGGCAAGATTGTCAACAAGAGATAATGAGAAATGAGAAAGAATTCATCCACTAGAGCAAAGAATAACAATAGCTGCCAAACGGTTATATGGGTCCATACAACTGATGATGAACTGACAAGCAATGAACATATCAACAGCCATCTGCGGAGAATGAAGAATACACGGTGAAGGCAGTAAGATAACTAATACAAGATTCCAGTATAAAAGATTTCTTGAATATGATTAGGAAGGACGTAACAAGTAACCTCAAGGGGAGTTGTCAGTGATAGTGTTATCATTGTTAACTTCAAGAGAAAAGAAAGAGGAAATGGGCCCAATACTGATGAAAAGACACTGTCTTCAGAGACTGACCAGTGCATGGGGGGTTAGGGAACTCTACTTCATACATGTTTCATTTATCATGGATAGTAAAGCAGGTATTAAATTAGTTATGTATAAAGATGCAAAGATAGTAGATTATCTCCCAATAACGGCTGCTCCAGAATACAGATCAAACTGCTAGGCATCACAGCAGCATAGAGTAAGAGTAAGAGAAATTATATTGACACCAGTATAGTAATGGACAGCATGAGTGTCTTATAATCATTTATATTAAAAAAGAGCAATTTAAATATCATAGTATGAAGACTTTTTCTCCTATTATTGGACATCAAACTAGCAGGTAAAGAGGTGATATTCACATGGGCATCATCTCATATTGGAATAATGTTTTAATAAGAAAACAGATGAGCTCGGTTGGGAAGGTATACAGAAAGAGACAGTATACAATAAAACAGCACCATCACTAGGTATATTAGGTACTGGAATAAAATGCTGGAGAGGTACAATGAAAAGCTAGGCATAATCAAGAAGATGTAATCCACTGGGAAGTGCTTTTAAGTAAAGGTCAGTAAGCCACTAGGTTACATGTAACGTAGATTAGAGAGCAAACAAGAAAAAAACAATAAGAGACAGATTAAAGATAGAATCAGTACCTACTGCAGGAGCTATAATCAGTGGTCAAACCGTCAGATATGCGGCATAAGCTATGTAGGGAATTAAGGAAGCCTACTTAATCATATCTTAGGGAATGTGGAGAGATCAGTGATTTCAGGTCATAGGGAGATCATTTAAGTGATTTGAAATACTGACATAACCAACTGTACAAAAAGAGTATTGAGGTGTAAGACAAATTTAGCATGAGACAGGTAATGGAAGAAAGCAGATGTATATTATAAACTCTAGTGCCTTTCAGCATCTTGAGAAATATCTTTCTAGTAAGGATGAAAATTTTCAGTTATTTCACAATAAATGTCTTTATTAATATATACTCAAGTATATGCAATTTGTTATAGTTTAGTAATATATCAGAGTAATTCTTACTTTATGCATTATTTATAACTCTTCCTCAGCACTGTATCAACTTGATTAAAGACTGTCCAGTGATTAAGAGAGTTAAAAGTGTGTCCAGTATATGATCACTACACATGCAATTCATCACAGAGGGCCTACTTCTAAACTTATACTGAATATACGTTATTTATTTATTGTGCTGAACTTTGTGAGAGTACTTTTTCAACTGTTTCTTGACAGGATTATCCTGACACAAGTACAACATAATTCAAATAAATCAAAATGCCGATTTATTTTGGAAAGAAGATAAAGAATTTGTGCAAGACGGACTGGAGTGGGAAGGATAGGATATTTCCAGTTCAGTACCCTGTTTTGTCGTGTTGGAAATAATGAGAGTAGGCATACAAGAGGAAGGTCGAGCGTGGGGCTGACGTCAGTAGAGTATTATAACAAAAAGCTAACAAAGTAATAGTAAGTAAAAAGGAATAGAACAAAAAGAATTTTTAAATAATTTATAATAGTATTGATAGCTTTAAGTCTGAATTCAGATAACAAATGTTAATGAACTGGCTGCTATCATCAGTGAGAAAAATGTGTTAATGTTTATTAAGAACAGCACTGATGTTTAAAAAGAAACAATTTTACCATACAGCATTGACCGTAGCTTTTAGGACACTACTTATGACTCTTTTCCACCTGCACAAGACCACTAATTTGTACAGTATTGCAAATTTCATTAATACTTGGTTTTTACAAGACTTGGGTGTTAAAATTACGCTATATCTCTGGCTTTTATCTGGAGTTGGGACACAAAGAGCGAGCGGTGGGAGTTCCGTCTGACGTTGAGGCGTTAATATCTTACCAATAGGAAACCCTAGGCTGGGAATTATGGACGAAGTCAGAGCCCACTATGGCACTAGGTGAAGGTCAAGTGAAATAAAGGTTCATACCGTTGTTTCCCGTTATAAGAACTGGTTTTGGGTCAGACGCCCCACTCAGAGGCTCACGAAAAGATTCTTGATTAAACAAACATTTGTTTGAACTTTCCTCTCCTCCCCTCTACCCAGCTTCCTCACCCCCTCATCTTCCGCCCTCTGGGCCTGAAGACCGTACGCCAAAATATAGCCCTGACCTCCTCTTCCTGAAGGTAGAGTATGCTTCTGCATGCATACAAGATGATGATGCCCAGACTTCAAATTTATTCCGCCCTCTTGTTGCTGAAATGATAAGGCTGTGCAATTTAAAACTGGCAATGACTTACCAACGTACTGTAAGTGAGGTGGTAATGGTGGTGGTGGTGGGGGTGGGGTGGGGGTGGGGAGAGCTTTAGGGGTCAGTCACTCTATAGGTCGCACTGAAATGAACTCTTCAAGGCAAACTGATCCTGTCAGTTGGGTTCAGTTTTCTCTTTGTTTCTGCTGAGGGAAGTTTCGTCGCTGCTTCGATTTCTGCTAGAATTTTCATGCGTGGACAAGACTTCATTGCCGAACACTTAATAAATACTTGCAATGAATGAATTTCGTTATAGGGAGAGCTCTTAACTGGCAGTTTCTCTTTTCAACTAAATTAGTCTCAAATGTCATACAACTGCTAAAACTATGAAAAACCAGTGACCGCTTGCATAAATCTCATAATTTTCCTTACATCAGTCCATGACTTTCCTTAATACATTGCTGTTTGCGTATGTTTGTATTTTTCTGTCTCTTAGTCTGTCATTGCTTCTTTGTCATTCTCATTACCCCGTGTTTTGCTTCTTTTCATTTAAGCCAATCAATGGTATATCGAGTGTCTTGTATGAGTATTTAGCAGCCTGAATAATAATAATAATAATAATAATAATAATAATAATAATAATAATAATAATAATAATAATATTTATTATTATTATTATTATTATTATTATTATTATTATTTATTATTATTATTATTATTAACAAAGAATTCAGGACCAAATCCAAAAGAATAACATGGGTTAGTGTTTAATTTAGGATCTATTTGCTCTTGGCAGGTTATTTACTCAGATTCATAAATAGTAACAGAAAAATACGAAAAGGCCATGGGTTGCTAGTAATTGGGGTTTATCTTATTGTGTTAAAATACTAACACTGAATTCTTATTTAACCTTCGTGACCATGAATATGCATACTCCTCTGCTCTTGTGGAATAAATCAAGATTATTTCCTCCATTAATCTTCATAAAAGGCAACTGCGTCCACTTCAGCTGCAAGTAATGCTTACGATAAGCAATGAAAAGGATCTTCCGGCTCTTCAATGTATTTATGGATGGAGTGATGAAAGTTGTGGGGGAAAGGACATAAGTTGCAGATGCAAGTTAGTGCGATAAGAAAAGTGTCGTGAGAGAAGTGGAAAGTGGCTGGTGTTCGC
>NC_089787.1:47684103-47689103 GCF_040412425.1 Macrobrachium rosenbergii
TATATACTGTATATATATATATATATATATATATATATATATATATATATATATATATATATATATATATATATATATATATATATATATATATAAATCTTAAATCTTTACCCCAAATATAAAACTACTTGATTTATAAGATAATGGTGGCGTGAGTCTGCAGCTGATAACAAGATTTTCCAGACTGCTTGACTAGTTGTACGTTCGTATATCTACAAGCGTGTGTCCAAGTACTGGTAGACCAGATGTTTCTGCATATGCTCGCAAGCCAATCCGTAGAGTCAATTACGCTAAAATCTTCTAAATAACTAAGTACAAAAATGTGAAAGATACTTTTTTAATGTGTTGGACATCATCACATCGAAAACGGGAAAAGGGGGAACCAAAATTAAGGCCAAAGCGTTTTTTGAATGTCATTATTATTTGTATTATATTGTTAGCCATGGTGAATACTTTTTTCAATATCCGCGTAACTTCTAGTTAGTAGTTAGAATTTATTTGACCCTAAAATAACTAAAGCACTGTTTTTTGTTTTTTTTTTTCTTTTTTTTACAATTCAGTTTAAAATCCAATCAAATTCTTTTAGATATACTGTATATAACGTTTAAGATTCAATACCCGCTTGCGTTTACACTGAAAGTCAAGATGAAATGCTTTCTTATAATTATCTTCCTGCCGTGGCATAAAACAAAGCCACTAATATGCCGGTAGACATAAAAATTATGATTTTAAGAATTTGTTTGCAATGCCTTATTTTTCCACATGTGGGCATTCTCTTCGATGAGAGTTGGCTGTGCTATGTAGCTTAATTGCATTTCATCTAAGGGAAGTTTGTAAAATGATAATAACAATGATAAAGCTTACTTATTGACATTCAAGCCCCATTGTTTTTTACTGTTTCTTTATGCCTGTCTATCTTTTCATAACATCTTAAAGTCCCCAGGTAGGGCAAAGTTCCAGGTTGCATTAAAAGCGCTTTCTCGAGCATGCTCTTCTTCATTCTTCTTTTAGACCCTTAGTACCAGAGCCCTAAAGCTACTGGCCATCAGAGAGAGAGAGAGAGAGAGAGAGAGAGAGAGAGAGAGAGAGAGGGAGGCGGGGAAAGGTCAGTAGACTCGGAAGTCAATTTGTCGGCTTTAAGGCACAAAATGAGTCCAAATTGTTTCCTCTCCTGAACAACTTGGCAATAGAAGATTGTTTCAAAATCATCTTTTACCATAATGGGTCTATGTTTAAGCTAACCATCCATCACAAAGCTCCTCTGCTTCCATCCCGGCACCTGAAGTCTATTACCTTTTCCCCTCAGGCAGATGATCTGGAAGCCCTCCCTCCTCCCTCATCCTCAACCTTGTTCTTCACACGCAGGCACAGGTATACTGCAAGCAAAGAGAAACCTCCCGCAAGCAACACAGATTACTTGCACATGTGGTTTTAATTACTCCAAGAGAGCCGGCAGTTCATTCCCTCATTCCCAGACTAAGTGGCATGGGAGGAAGGTAATCACGAGAGACTCAGTGGCGTTTGCACCGCAAAGATTACGATAGTCTTGCTGTGACTACTCAGTAACTCTCTAGGTTCCACTGACATTCGGTTTGCTGATGATCTTTCCACTCCACAGGTTTCAGGAATTATATTAAGATGACCCATTTACTCACCACGTTGGCCTTTTCGTCTCTGTTTAAGTGTCACTATCATCAGACTTCCAAGGTCTGTTGAAAGTTTCACTAAATCTTTTCTTTCTTACATGGCGGGGACATTTTATTGTACGCTCAAATCTCTTCTTATAACGGGGCTAGGAGTTCACCAAATGGGACTCGTATGATTACTCTGTGGAATAGTTCCAATTTTTTTTCCAAAATCGGAGCGTCGTTCAAAATTACTAAAATATACATAAACCAACACTTACTGTTAAAGATACATGAACTTCCTAGTCCGGTTATTTCGAGGACAGACAAAATGATTAACGCATCTCTCATTAAAAGCTGTTGTGAGTACGTTAGCCAACGGAGTCGATTGTGTAACCGGCACTGAGTCGTCCATAGTGAGTGCAAATGGTTTGACACGTATGGTTGACCTTATATATATATATGTATGTATGTATGTATGTATGTATGTATATATATATATATATATATATATATATATATATATATATATATATATGAATATGTATATATATATGCATATATACATATATATGTATATATATATATATACGAGTATGTATGCATATATACATATTTATATGTATTTGTATGCATATGATATATATATATATATATATATATATATATATATATATATATATATATATTGTGTGTGTGTGGTTTATTGTTTAATCATTAAACTTAGACGTGAATTACAAAATTTATTCATCTCCACTTCCCAGCAAGCACTTAATAATATCTCACTGAAAATCAGTTACATACAAAATAAAATAAGTAAGACTATACTTTCGTTGTATCTGGATAATGTTCAGAGGCATTCGAGAGCCAATGTTCGACAACTAATTGTTCCACCAAACTCTCAACTCTGTATTAGTAATGCAACAGTTATTTGAAAGTAACAGATCTTTTGTTGACAAAATATTGAACTCTTTTCATAAAACTTATGGGTACCTTAAAAAAAGCATTATAAACATTATAGACATTAATAGAAATATCAATCCTAATACTGTCAATTAAATTCTAGCACATCATCAGTCAAGAGAAAGCGACGGCTGCTCTCGACAATAATCATATCGAGATTCGGTCTAGGCCGTTCTCACTTGGTCAGTACCGTCAATGTTTAGCATCACATCAGTGGTGTCCTCATTCCAAATGCTGAACTTTTAGTAAATCAAGAGTTCAATCTCCCCGCGACACTGAACTCTGAAGCTTTAATTCGGGACATGGTACAATGCACCAACAAAATGAAGACTCAGTGAAGAAGAATGTAAAGAAGCAAGCTTTACACGACATTCTTACCCAGGAGACAGTCTCAAGAGAAATCCGTGATGAATTTCTCAACTTCCATACCAAGAGTAGCAAGATATATGAAATTTTTCAACAGGTGAGGGTACTAAAGAAACATTGTTTTAAACAATTTGCAGGAACAATTTCGAGACTGTTAAGTCATTGAAATCAAATTCTGAATGGCCGTTTCATAACGATGGTAGTATAAGCATGGGCTAATAATTTAAAGACCTAGAAAAGAATGTTTTTTTTTTTACCGATAAACTGATGAATGACTTGACGTTTTTACTGAAACTGTAAAGGGGGATTCCCCCTGTGGAAATCCCATGAGGGCTTCACCCGGAAAAAACTTTAATGCCTTTTCGCTCAAACCCACCTTTAGAAAATGTAACCCTTGTTGGATTTTATTGCTTCTGAGCCATTTAATGTACTGTCCAATATCTCCATTTTGATTGTTCGTGACTTTTGCCGTTGAAGGGTATTTTTGCTATTTCTAGCTTTTGGACTTGGGCTGCAAGAGGTTAAACCAGAGGTATTTTTCTATGTCCTGTTTCAAAAACTTTCCCGCTAATTACTGTAATAGAAACTACCCATCAGTCATTAAATCATTTCCTTGCTGAATTTTTGAGAGTAATTTGTGTATTTCTTTGTCCAGATTTCAAGCTAGTCCCAATATTGCATCATAGATCGACCTTTGGTGACCTTCAACTTATGACATTTTGTTTGCATCCATACTTTCTTTAAATGAATGGTGATTTGTAAGAATACATGCTTTGCCTGTGAAGCTATATCAGTCTGAATTTCCCCTACCCATAATTGTCGAGGCAGTTGTTAAGTCCATCAATTTCTTCAAACATATATATTACAGAATTACTGCCCGGTTTCTGGATGTCTACCCTTGCTGAAAAGATGCCCCATGCAATGCTTTATCAAATTCATGTTAGTAGCTTAGGGGACCTCTCATACATGTAAGCACCCTTTGGCTCCTAGAGTAAGTCTAGAGTAAAGTAAAATCAGTCGCTGAGCTTCTGTTTAAGTAGCTTCAAGTATTCGACAGAGAAATAAAATCAACCACTGGCCTGATATTTGAGCAGTAACATACAAACCTACCTCTTCTATGACAGGGAGGAAGGAGCCCATCGTGTAATGGGTCCTATGCGGAATACAGAGGATTTTCTTCGATGAAGGCGGGCTTACCTTTCGTTAGTATGTGGAAGGTTTTTTTCCTCTAATTGAGCCATTCATGTTTGTTTGTATGGACACGTCATATGTGCTTTTGTAAATGTGTTTATGTAAAATCGATGTTTAAATATGTATGATAGTATGTTTCTCCAGGTATATGTATATTTTTGCATAATACAAAAGAAATATAGACATAATGGTATAGTTACAAATCAAGCGTGTATGTGAGCGCCAGTGTAGTTTATGCATGTTCGATTCTGTGTCCCTCTCTGTATTACTGACTTACGTGTGCTTTAATTTAAGAATGAATGGAATGTGCAAGTTAGCATATTTATATTCAATTATATATGTTCATTTAGATGCATGCATATATAAATAGGCATCTAGGTACGTGTATATACAATTCAAACAGTAAACGAATGTTTATGTTTATATATATATATATATATTATATATATATATATATATATATATATATATATATATATATATATATATATATATATATATATATTGCATACAGTATATTTGAGAGTGTGTATGTGTGCGTGTGTGTGTGTGTGTGATCAATTTTGGTTTCTGAGCATCGCACTACTTCAGCCTACACTGAATATCCAGGAGCGCGAAGACCATGTTCCAGGCTAGGAGAATTCCGCTGGATACCATGGGGTCTCCCCAGAGCTGAGGAGCCCGTCTCATGGAGCTTCATATAGAATTAGTCTGTGAAATTTGGTTCTTCTTTGATTTTTCTTTTTAGTTGAGTTTCTCCTTTTATCTTTAATGTTTCTGTACTCAAGTCAGTACTGGAGTGTAGTTCCATTTCGGTTCTGCTGTAGCCCTGATGATACCCGTGAGTCGATGGTT
>NC_089787.1:47691603-47706603 GCF_040412425.1 Macrobrachium rosenbergii
CCGTTAACTGGCATTGATATTCTCGAAACAATGAAAATCAAAAGAAATGGCCGTCCTTATACTAAAATACATGCAAGCGAGTTTAAACGTGCCGCTGACAGAGAATAACGTTCATGTGTAGCGTGTGCGCAGATCGAGCATTACCCAGTAGCAGCGAAAAGCAGATGGAACAACGTCAACGCACAGATGCTGTGTTGGAACTTCATCAGAAAGAGATGCAGGAAAGGGAGTTCGGTTCATAAGGGTCACCGCTGACCCAACGCGACCCTGCCAATGATGCACGCGACCGAGTCTCTCTCTCTCTCTCTCTCTCTCTCTCTCTCTCTCTCTCTCTCGTATTTCCGTCGATTCAATTACGCGCCTCAGTCAGTTGTTATGGAAGCGCCTTTAAAATAGTAGCGTTCGATGAAAACGGCGCAGCTGGGATGTTTAGCCGACCATTTCTGCCTCGACATTAAAAAGTCCTTTTGCATACTGATGGAAAAATTAACCGGAGTTTTATTTTCCTTCTCTTTTTTTTTAGGATACATTGATGCGTTGTCTATTTTCACCAGATCATTTATTATGCAAATATTATGCTTCATCTCTTTCGGGAATAGAGGCTGATTTGTCTTTTGTCAATTTCCTCTTACTGTCGAAGCCTTTAGGTCTGTTCCATATCAGTTATCGTTCTGAGTAATAATAAGCGAAAAATGGAAAGGAAATGCAAATTGAAGTGCAATGTAGTCTTTATTATTATTATTATTATTATTATTATTATTATTATTATTATTATTATTATTATTGTTGTTGTTGTTGTTGTTGTTGTTGTTGTTGTTGTTGTTGCTGCTGCTGTTGTTGTTGTTGCTAATAATGCAGAATGATAACAAGAAATTTCTAAGTATAATCTCCTACGGTTATCTGGCCTGAACACTAATAGTATAAACATTTCAATGAGATCAGTTTAACTTCTCCACTGATATATATATATATATATATATATATATATATATATATATATATATATACATACATATATTTTTACATTCACCTTTATTGCATTGATTATTGAACATTTGTAATAATATTATGTATCCCTCTTGTGGAGGAAGAGTATACACTGAAAGTTAATAAACTCCGATAAGTTTAGCAGACGAGGATGTAACAAAGTTGCTTTCACGGCAGCCAGAATTGAATCTGTTTATGACGTGGGATGCGATCTTGTTAAGTTCTGTACACTGTAAGAATGTGACAAGGACACGGCATGTATACCCACGCACATTTTTATATATATATATATATATATATATATATATATATATATATATATATATATATATATATATATAATATATATATATATATATATATATATATATATATATATATATATATATATATATATATATATATATATATATACATATATATATCTACTATATATATGTGTGTGTGTGTGCAGAGGCACAATTAGTCTAGTCCCTATGTTCTAAAAGCTGAGGATGTTCGTTACAAATGAAGGATGTAGCAGTTGTTTTTACATCATTGTTGCAGCACGATATCTCGGGCAACTACCAAAGGCGTTTCACATAATCTAGGTGTTCTTTACACCCGGTGACTAGTTGGAGAAATTGAGCGTCCACCTGGATGGGGAAGCTGAGGAAATGCGACAAAGGTGACACTTTGCATCTTTAAAAGAGAGAGAGAGAGAGAGAGATTTCGCTTGGAGATTTTATTCCTTATAACCAGTTACGTAATGCAATAATGATCTGTCCATCCCGACGGATTGCCTTATGGCCATGTGGGCGCCCATCCAGCATTGGTACGCATGACCCCCCAAAAAGCGCAGCGTTGTTGTCCGCCCATTATCCAATTGTGCGGTCAACCGCTGGTTAATGCAAATGTTGCACTCGCTGGATTTAATCTGATATGCTCTGGTAGACACTCCAGCGCCATTTCCATACTGCCGGAACTTAACGCGCTCTGGAACAACCTTCTGGAAAGCGATAACGCACATGCAGGTGTGGAAAAAAAGGGGGCGCTCTCGTGCGCGCTGACCCCATCTGACCTGCGCGCTGTCGTTCGACGCACTGACCACCACTTCCGGTAATTACTTAACGATTTTCGGCCCCTGGCGAACGGCCGAGGCATTCCGCGCGCACCTCCACTAGTCAGGTTTCTGCTAATTAGAGCAATTTAGCGCTTTTAAAAGCGAAAATCTAATTAAGCTGGAAAAGTCTGATAGGTCGTGACTAGTCATAATGGTGCAATTAAGCCTCATTCATTAAGACTGCTCGCGATGCAAAGGCAGCCGACCATTGTTTTCGCGCCCAATCTCTTCCTCTCCCCTCCGGTGCGGGACCGAGTCCTCTGTACCTCACGCAGCTCTGCCTTAAATCAGTCATGTTCCTGTTCGGTGATATAACATAAATGCGCAATTGCAGATGTGAATCATTGCATCTAGATGATCATATAGCACGCTCGTCTTAACGGGCAAATCACACTAATCTATTAACACCGACATTAACAATTCATATATATATATATATAATGTATATATATATATATATATATATATATATATATATATATATATATATATATATATATATATATATATATATATATATATTATATATATATATATATGGTATGTATGTGTGTTTGTGCGTTTGTATGTATATAAATATGTTTATATATATACTGTATACACACATATATATATTTATATGTATATGTATATGTATACACATATATATATATAGTGTATGTGCTTGCGTGTGTGTGTTTTAGTAGATGACATTTTGAGCTTTCTTATTTCAGCGTTACTTTAGATGTTTTGAAAGCAATGCAAACCTCAGTCAGTAGCTAAACTCTCGTGCTTTCAAAAGCTGCCCTGATTAAATGACTTCCGGGTGCTTGTATACGTGCAAATAATGACTTTATGATAATATCAATTGCCCATTGGCTTTGCACGCATTTGCTTTGCGACTGTACGGTTCTCCACTTTATCTTTGTTTTTGTTATTTTATCTTTAGTCCGGAATTAGGTTAATAATTGCTAGTATTTTCAGTAGTTACAGTGATAAAATCTATGATTATAAATTGTTATTTTGCGTCATTTGTGACAGAAGCTGTAGCAACAGCACCACAAGCAGCATCAACAACAGTGGTAGTTGGAGGAGTAATAGTATTACTGGCAATGGTAATAATACCGTAGTAATAGGTCATTTTGATCATCTTGGTATGAGAAAATTGCCTCGGAGGCAAAAACAAAATTGTCACTAGAGTTTCCAATCTGCTAGACTTCTGGACGCAGAAAAGGAAAGGTTTCGAATGTTGCATTGTCCTTACCAGGGAAACTTACCGGGCAACTACCAAGTAAACAGTACAAGAACGCATTAGACAGTGGTATGCCATCCACAAAACTTTAGAAATTTCGACACTGAAAAAAATAGCTGGCAGACAAAGTTAGGTGAGCGGAGAGTTTCGCTGTCTAGCGACTTTTATCATTAAGCATATGAGGATGGTGTAGAAAACAAGACACAAGTAAAATAGAATGTTTATAGATTTCATGTGTCAACACTTCCGTTCGGTAATACAGATTATAGTGAGGCATTTAAGCTTTCCTTCGTCCTCGGTTTGGTTGCTTTCTGCCTTATGCTCCTCTTCATCCTTTCCCTTAGGTCTCTTTCCACTGTCTGACTTTTTCTCACCTTACTCCAATTTTTACTTTCCATTCAAGAACTAATCCTTCCGATGTGAACTACAAGAGTCAAGAGATACGACTCAAATACTTCCTCAGAGTACATTTAATTATTTAAATAATGAATAAATCTCTTCAATAATAATAATAATAATAATAATAATAATAATAATAATAATAATAATAATAATAATAATAATAATAATAATAACTGGCTAAAAGTAGCACTTGTTAATGACTTTTTGTATTTAAACCACGTTTTTCACTAGAGCTCTCTGAAACAGAGAACTGGATCTAACTTCTCAATAATTAATCAGCTCTTGTTACGATATCTTGCCCCAGTGTTCTCTCTCTCTCTCTCTCTCTCTCTCTCTCTCTCTCTCGTATTCTTCTTTGTAGATACATGGCAACGGGGTTCGGGTTATGTTTTCCGGCCAAAAAGGACTTACTAACTACAAGAAATAAATCCAGTATTTTGCGACAGACCAAAGCATTCTGGTGGCAACGCAGCCCAAAAAGAAGAGCAAGCGTGAATATTTTATTTACTAGAAACACAAGTTCAGTTGTCATGTTCTACCATTTTTACAATAAAAAGTCCTTTTTCTTTAAATGTCAGGATTTGCAAACTCTTCACAACCTGTCATGTAGTCACAAGATCTCGTGTGCTTTTTAAGTTACGCTGTCTTTCAGAGTCTCTTGTGATTCCTTTCCGCTCGCACCAAACTCCAGCAAATATGCTTGGATTTTTACACAGAGGGACACCAGTGACTCAAGGGACCGAAATAAGAGACCGATAAATTAAAAATTTGTTTGATAAAAAGAATCAGCAGAGTGAATTTATCAACATAGTTTCCCTTTTCATAAAATCCTGCTCTACTGTTGTCACCTTGAGATCAAAGAGGAGGTAAACAGAAAAAGAAATGTTAGACTTTAAGAAATAGTCCTACTTACTCTGTGGGCATCTGAGCCTTATTATGGTCCATTGCTGCTCGCCCAAGGCAGCTTAAGTTAGAGGCAAGTTTCATTAGCACTTCGTCTTTACAGCGCTTCGTCAACTAGCATGAGTGTACATGCTGTCACCTAAGATTTCACTTTCAGACAACTGAGTCATTTGGTGTTTCTTCATTTCTTGTCTGTTTTCATATTTCACGGCTATTCATTTCAACAAGTCTGAGTATCCAGATGTGAGACTGGAATGAATGACTACATTTCCACGAAATTCATTTTTTTAGTAAGAATAGGTTTCATTTAAATGTTAGTTGGAGACTGTTTCATTTGCATTTTTTCCTTCGAGGTCTATGGTCTTTATTGGTGTAACTCAAGTATGTTTCAAAGACCAATAAATTAATCAGCCTCGCAACATCTGTATCGTTAATCAGTCATTCATTTCTAGCAGCCATTCCTTTCATTTTAAGGTCGACGACAAAATCGATAAAGAAGTTTTCGAGTTTTGGGGTGAAACTTCGAATGGAAGTGGGATGATCAAAATGGCACCCACAATTACAGTGCCTCTTGCAAAGGATAATCTGGCTTTAATCCGGATTATGCAATCCAGATGGACAGCCTCCTCGTTTGCCGGACGCTCGGACACGGGGACACGCCCTGCTCTCTGCTCAGTTGACCATCCAGCCGGAGGGTCCAAGGCTGGTATTTTACGCCGAATGAAGCAAACGTTGTTATTATTATTATTATTATTATTATTATTATTATTATTATTATTATTATTATTATTGGTGAAGAAATCAGCAGTGGTGTAAGTGTAAATATATTAAAAATATATTTACACATATACCATTGTAGATTTCTTCACTATTTTAGTGACATGCAATTATGAGAATTTTATGGACTCTTATTATTATTATTATTATTATTATTATTATTATTATTATTATTATTATTATTATTATTATTATTATTATTATTATTATTAAATTTTCTATTTTAATGATGATGATGTTGATGCGATTATAAAATCACCACTACTACAGTTAATTATTACCATTTGACTATTTTGTAAGGTATATTCACAGGTTTCAAAGAAGTTGGTACATAGGTGTATATGGGTCAGGGACTGTTTTACCAAAATGCTGTGGCCTTGTCACATTTGGCTTGGTTATAAGTTAGTTTAAAGAAAAACATTAGCATTTTTTTTCTCTCTAGATCCCAGAAACTGATACAAGAGGTCTCTAGTTTCAAGAATTATACACACGATTTTGGACACTGATGTATTTTTCAAGGTCGGGGTTAATCTACGTGATAGAATTTTTTTATAATCTTATTTGGAGGAACCTTTCTAAGTGCCTAGGTGGATGGTGATGAATTTATTTAAATATACTGTACTTCTACAGTGGCTCGTTTCTGGTCAGATGTTGATTTAAAGGCAAAAGATTTCTTTTTAGCACTTTATTTCCCTCTGATTTTGTTAAGACAGATTTTTCCGTGACTAGTTTCTAAGATCACTGGACAGGAATGTTAACTTCTTCCTTGCTACCCCAGAGACTACGGTAAAGAGCTTTGATCTTCAGAATATTTGTCGGGACGCTCAATATTTAACTTCAAATTTATAATAAAAAACCTTCACCACCAGTTCTTCCAACCCTATTTCTCTTACAGTTACCTCCACTACCTTTCATCATTTTTGTTGGCCGAAATATTTATTATTAGCTTTGATTTCAAAAGTTTTGAGAGCTCTAACTGACATAATTGCATTAAAGTGTAATTGCATAATGTAATGATCTTGTCGAATGGTAGCAATAATTCTAATCTAGTTATCAATACTATCAATATTATTCAAAAACATCGGACATCCATATAGAACCATCCAAAGTGATCTTCTAAGCAAGCTTCAATTTGAACCAGAGGAACCATCGAGAAATAAGCTTAATCCGCTGCAATGACAGCAATGAGTCCTGCTTGAGGGAACGGGTACAGACCTACCAACTTGATTACCCGAGCATAAGAGAGCGGTCATTCACAATGAAGTCAGTATTGTGGTAGCCACCCAATACTGGAAAGAGAGTCTTCACATGTATTGGGAAGGGGAAAGATTATTATATAACAGCAGTGATTTGAAACAAGAGGTCATCGAAGGGCACTCATGGACAACACCCCCGCGTGAAATGGAAACAAAAACTTCACTAAGCTAGACTATCAACAGAAAGGAGGCAACTAAGGAGGCTAGCAGACGATATTCAAGACGTACAGTAATTCCAGAACCCCAAGTATCTGCATGGGTATAGGAACGCCACCACATGACGTCGAAAAATCAGCGTGGATGAACATGGAAAATCGACCGTGACAAGGTATAAAATGGTCCTCAAGACTTGGATATAGTTTATGAGAAATTGATAGCTCGGGTGGAGAAGATCCTGATGGTTTCTTCCCTTTGTTTTTTAAAAAGATTTCTAGTGTGTTTTCTCCCAAAATTAGTAAACTCTATAGATTTTTACGTCGACGTAGCACCTATGCTGAGGAGTGCCTATTCCAAAGAGTGGCATATCTGTAGACTGCAGTAACTACAGGCCAATTTCTATTCTCTCTGTGCTCTCCAGAGTTGTAGAAAAAAAACATATTTTTAAGCCACTCTGCACAAGTATGTTAAATACAAAGGATTATTATCTGGTAGTCAATTAGCATATAGGAAGTAAGTACCTGCGATGTTTTTTTGGATCTGACATGCCATTTGCAAGAAAACCTTGATAAGTGCTGCTTTCGATTTGGTAAATCATAAGGCATTTCTCTGTAAACTTCGGGATCTTGGAGTGGGCGGGTATGTGTTAGGATTACTTCAAGGTTTCCTTACAGGTGAACCAAGAATTATTGTGCCTGGAGTTCCACAGTGTAGCATTCTTGGTCCACTATTATTTTTAGTGCATAAAAGTGATATTGTTGTTGACTTAGAAACACGATTGCTCAGTATGCTGATAATGAAACACTTGTGGTTGTAGAAAAGTCTCCACTTACGAGAAATGAAGCCGCCCTTTGGCTCAATCGTGACATAGAGCGGATTAGTTAATAAAGTAGTAGATGGGGTATGAGGCTGAATTCCAGTAAAATGACAACACTGTTGATTAATAGATCTCGTACAGATTTTTCACCCTATCCTCCCCTTCAAGTGGATGGGATTCTGCTGAGTGAGCTTTTACTATACTTGGTATAACTTTTGACCAACATCTTGCTTGTGAGAAACATCTAATGAAAGTTCAGCAAATGCTGCACAGAAGTTAGATATTATACATAAGGCCTCATATATTTATAGCAGTGATAAAATCTGTGCAATCTATTTTACGTCATTTGTCCTTCCTCTACTAGAATACTGTTTTCCGGTGTGGATTTATCTCTTTTAGATAGAGTGGTTCGTGGTTGTAAGTTCCTGTTTCCTAACGTTAGCAGTTTGACTTGGATCATCGGCGGATGGGGTCTTGTTTGTCAGTTTTTCATATGTATAGTAGTGTTGTAACAGAGATCTTTTACATTAACATTTGACCACTGATCCTCTTTTCCTGCCGAGTGGGACCAGATTTCCTGCTGAACAGTAGCACCAATATGCAGTAAATGTGCCTCGCTGTCCAACTTCTCAGTTCCAGAGGTCCTTTATTCCTCAAACCGTTGGACTATGGAACATCTTCCTTGAGGATGTTGTGCAGTTGGAACTTCAGAAGTTCAAGCGAAGATGCAGTACATTACTACCCTTAAACCATTTTCCTTGTGCTTTCAACAGTTTATTTATGTTTTTCTATATCTATTTATTAATGTGTTAATTTCTCTTTTTTTATAATAATTAACCTCTTCTTTCTGTATTTCCCATTACCTTCCGTGATTTCTTTCAAATGAACACCATATTCTTTGGAAGTTTGAATTTCAAATCCCTGGTCCCTGTAGGCCTGTTCAATAGGAATAGTGTTCAACTTCTGGATAATATAATATACATTTAGACCTCTAGAAGTATGAAAAGGGCTTTCTGAAAGCTAAGAATTTTTATTAACAAGTAGTTTTTGTGTAAAAGTTAAAAGTTGTAAATTACTCACATCAAAATATCTTCTTCCTTTGCAAACACGATGGTACATCATTAGTTTAGTTCATTGTTGGAATTTTTATTCTATAGATAAAAGTTGTGTGCACTTATCATTTTGTTACTGAATGTGCCAGTTTTTAAGCAGGGAACAATAACAATTAGTTGGTAGTTTTCCAAACAGGACTTTACCTAAGTGAAGGCCGACCACCTATATTTATATGAGAAAACAAATAAGGACTTTTTATATCATGATCAGGTCTTATTATTAATAAAGGATAAATTGTATTAAATAAATATACATAATCAGATCATATCAAATCAGTGCATAAAAGGGGGGATAGAAATGGATTGAAAAAAAGTGGGTGCTGACGAGATCGCCACCGAGGCGTGAAAGGAGAGATCAAAGATCGAGGCGGCAGCTGTTACTGGGACAGAGGGAGAGGCGATCCAGTCTGTCTGTCTGGCTGTTTACCTATCAGTGACCGACCGCCTCTCCTCCCGGAGATTGCTTGACCTCTCACAGCCCGCCTCGTGTAATGACAATCCCGTCACGGTGTGTAGGCACTTCTCCCCTCGATCTCACCTCCCCCCCCCCCCTCCCAAACCCACGTGTCCTTCCTTCCTCCTGATTTCTCGACCGAAAAATATCACATTTCCCCTTTTGATCCGAAGTTGGCACATGGTAGCATGCGCGGTCTTGCCACTAATAAACGGTAACTGGAACTGGACGTTTGCTTTCAATTAGACGAGGTAAAGGCAACTGCGCTTTACGGTAGGGGCTATCAATTTAATTTCCGCAGAAAGCCACGAGTGTGATGATGAGAACGCATAGGTGGACTAAGGGCGTGTCATTTACGTGTCATCAGCAATCACTCGTGTTATGATTAGAGAGTAATTCCGTGTCAAAGCGGCACAGCATTCATTCACGTGTCAACGACACGCTTCGGACTATTATTAGAATGCATTTTAATGACACGACTCGCTGCGAAGTATGTGCGAAATGCGATGAGTTTTTGATGATCTCCTCTGCAATGTCGGTTATTTCATTTCCTTTGCGCTTCGAAAAGGGACGAGCCTCTACCCTCATTATCTTGATGAGGCATAACAACGATTTCGTCAGAGAAATTGCTTCTTTTCTTCCTCTTGCTTTGTACCGACCGCGCCGCCATGCATTCACACACTGCATTCTGTTGCTGTGCGACACAACTGGCTGAGTTCAGTTACAAATGATGTCTTTTTCCGAACGTCATTCCATTATCATTTAGCGAACGTCTTCGCTGAGTTTTGCAGTCGAGAACGAAAGGTGACTCACTCAAGTCGGTCTCAACACGGATTAAGAGGTCCGGCGTTGGGTTACCGTCCATTCCATGCATCGAAATCCAAAGCATTGCGGAAGCTTTAAAAAAACCATGGGAAGATCAACATGGGTCATAAAGAAGCCTGAAAGTCTGTAGATAAGTACCCCGCAAATCACTGAACAACCTCATTCGTACATACACAAATTTTAAGGCACCATCGAAAATATTATTGATTTTTTTTCACTTTGTATTTATGCCCCAACTATTATTATTATTATTATTATTATTATTATTATTATTATTATTATTATTATTATTATTATTATTATTATTATTTAATTGCATTGTATGGTCAATTGGCGTTTATATATGGCTCTGAGCTGAAATAGTTTATTATTATTATTATTATTATTATTATTATTATTATTGAGACCGTATGCATCCCCTGGGGCGCTGAAGGGATTGACTGAATGATGATCACTATCATCAGTACAACATCATGCGTTGCGTCAGTTACAGCAGGAAATACAGGTTAGTAGTTTCAGAGTTCATTTGACTCAGTCGCGTCCTCAGACATTTTATGTTACGTTCTCTTTTGGTATTAAATTTACTCATTGTATTCGATTGTATAATGTCGTCTTCTTTTTTCCCGTTTTCAGTTCAAAACATACAACTAGAGTTGGGGGCAACTTCACTTTCTCAACCACGCGATATAGAAATGGGTGCACAGTACATACTGTAATACTTTGATCTCCGAGGGGGTAGTACTAAACACGGCGTCCCAAGGAGCTTCCGCCATGTTTAGTACTAGCACCTCGGAGAAGGTAACGCGTAGATAACAAGGCAAAGTAGCACCGACTTTTCTGGAAGTAGTGATCAAGATCACGGATTTAATGTTGTAATAATTTAGATATCGAAGCGTAAACATCGTTCCCAAGTATGTGTTCTTTCGCCATACGAGCACCAGTCTTGCTTGACGTCATTCAGCTACGATGCAAACAAGGCAGAAAGCAGCGAGGCATGACGCAGTCGCTAATGTGATATAATTCAGTGGTTTTCGACCAGGGGGAATTTTCCCCTAGGGTGGATATTTCAGAGTTGGGGGGAATTGTGACCACTTTTATTTAAGTCTTAACAGCCATCAGCATGTTCAATCGCTATTAAATGTGTAAAACTACACTATAAAATCAATGTGTGTGTAAAGGTTATGGAAGAAAATGAGGAGTTTTAGTATTATATGCATATTATTTGGAATGCGCCTCTTCAGGCAGACAATTCTGGAAAGTGGGGGATGACATTCTGACGTAATATGGTGAAAGGGTGCAAGAACCAAACAAGGTTGAGAACCACTGCTATAATTCGTTGTTGTGACCTGACCTTCAGTACCTGACCTTTGCCTCATGGTTGTTATTATATATTATCGTACTAGTCACTCGAGTTCTGATGTGAATCATTAGCTAAAAAGCATAATATAATAAATAGGAAGCGATATCTTTTTCATGCGTCATTTTTATCCACTCGACCCATATACCTCCGATAGGCCTAATCCGTTACCGGTATTCAATAAACTAATGAAGAAATGTTATGTACGACCTCATAAATAGTGCAAAATTATTGTCATTTACGCAAGACAGGTAATCCCTGATACAAATAAAATGTTTTTCCTTTTTTTTTTTTTTACTGTAGTGAACATCTATGCTGGGGGTCGAAGGACTGTAACACACGTAATCAGCAGAACCTGGAATACTTTATGGATAAGGAAATCTTAGGTAAAGGTCCCTGATTTATCTTTTATATTCTTTTATTTTTTGGCAAATTCAGATTTCAAAAGAGTAATAAAAGTCGTACCGAGTGTGGCTGTAATTAGAGAGCACACTGAAAGGGACACGGGATCACATCAAAATTATTATAAGGTCACATTGAAAGTATTAAAAGCTAACGCTGAAAATATGGTAAGGACACCTTCAAGTATGATAAAGACACAAAGCAGGTAATATAAGAACTTATTAGAAAGACTGTAAGGTTACATTAAAGTAACGTATAGTAACAGAAGATTAGAGAAGGTCACATTAAAGTAATATAAGGTAAAACGAGGTCACTCTGGAACTGATTATGTTCACACTGAAAATAAAGCTTTCCTACAACCATTTCCTTGTCCAATAAAACAAATCGCAGTGATGATGTTGCTTAGAGTATCATCAGTGATATGATTATTTAGACTTTTTAGGGAGGAATAAACTTGAGAAGTAGTTTTGTTTTTATCTTCATTCCCCGGGGCAATTGACTAAAACTAGTCACTAGGTATATAGTCTGAATAGTAACAAGACAAGAAATAATGCACAATTTAAACAAGTAAGAAATGCGCCAAAGTTTTTTGGCGCAATCGAGTTTTCTGCACATCGTATAATGCAGTATGAAACTTTCAGCTACGACCGGGCAGCGCTCAGTTGCTCCCCGGATGCGGTCAAGCGAAGTGGCGTCGGCGACGTCTCCGGAAAGCGCTGCCAGGCGACTACTGAGGCTAGAGGGCTGCAGTTTGGTATGTTTGATGATTGGAGGGTGGATGATGAACATACCAATTTGCAGCCCTCTAGCCTGAGTGGTTTTAAGATCTGAGGGCGGAAGGACAGACAAAGCCATCTCAATAGCTTTCTTTTACAGAAAACTAAAACGATTCGCAAAATGTTGAAGAATCGACGAATGAACGCAAACCCATGAAGGCAGAAGTGATATGAGACACTGAACAAGTTAGTGAAAACCTAAGAAAGGGGAAATCCCACCGTGGCTCTGCAGCCCCTGAGGGGACGGTGGAGAGGATGACTGCGTACAAATCAAGGGCAATTATCTCTTGATTGATCAGGTCTCATCTGAAAATCTAATCACTTAATGGCTAAAAACGTTACGTGTGATCAAAGCTGAGTGGTTGAAATGGATGACCCTCCGCTGTTTGAAGATAATCCCTGCAGGCAGTTATAATCCTTACCCTTAATCCCTGCGTCCGTAACTACCGATACTTTTGGCACCACAGGGATTACGTCACAGATACTTGAACTAATCCGAAATAGTTGAGGGTTGTAATTTTTGCACTCAAACGAGAGAGAGAGAGAGAGAGAGAGAGAGAGAGAGAGAGAGAGAGAGAGAGAGAGAGAAAGTCACTTCCTCTGTAGAACATAACAAATGTAATGAAAATGTGGTATTATAAATATGTTTGATAACACCTTAACAAAGTTAGAAGAAGATTGACAGTGAGGGATTACACCAAAAAAGAATTTCTTAATGTAAATTTGTTAGAGAAGTTAAAGTAATTTTCTTCCTGGTGTGTGTGGTGATTCAACTTTGTTCACCAACACAATTGGTTGCGAGATGAAAATATTCAGATATTACTGCTAGTTTCAAATGTTGGCTGTCGAATAGCTGATCAAATAAATATGACCTAAATTAAAAGAAAAAACATACAAATAGGCACCCACGAGCGTATGAGAGAGAGAGAAAAGAAGAGAGAGAGAGAGAGAGAGAGGAAACAGAATGACAGAGGAAAATCTACCTGGGCGGAATCCTGTGGGTGGCAGATATACGAGTAAAGACGCACCTTGACAGGATTTTATTTTCCTTGATCTCACTGTTATTTAGGGTTTCATTTTGACCTACTGTCGTTTATGCAAGAGCAGCGCGGATTATTGCTGGCATAAGTTACGATTATTATTTCTGTTTATTCAATCATCCAGTTTTACAATGCAAGAGACCCCAACCCTACGCTTAGCACTCAATTATCACCCGGTCTCGGGACCAGCATGAGTCTGAACACTCATGGAGACAATGTATTCACTAACGAAATGAAATAGTTCAGCTTAAGGCCTCTCTCCCTCTCTCTTTCTCTCTCTCTCTCTCTCTCTCTCTCTCTCTCTCCCTCCCCCCTGCTGATCCCGAGCACCGACTAATCTCCCTGGAGAATCCATGGGAGAGAAAAAACCTATTGATTTCCGTGATTGCTTCGGGAGTATGGTAATGGTCGCGTTTTATGTCTGTTGGTTCCCCAAGATCATTTAACCCCGACTGACCCTGGATCCGTGCCAGGTGTGTCAAGGGGTAGAAGCTCAGCGCCCATGGAATCTAAACAGATGGTATATAGCTTTGGTAATGGCTGACTCTGCTTCCTAAGGGATGGACTGAATGCTCGAAGTCATGAAACTGTAAAAGTGTACGTACACATACACACACAGACACGCCTTTACTTTTCGGCATAAAGCTATTCTTCATGCCAGTGGATAACTCTAGAGAAGACCAAAGCAAAACGGTAACGGCCACAGTCATACTTCAGCTGTGGAATCGTGGATATTCCCCTTGCACAGAAGCCTTCCATAACATTAACCACCTCATGTACCTAAACAAAAGACTCATCAGCAGCGCTACAATCACCACCGGCCCCCCCGCCCCCCACCGCCTTTCACCGTGTCATTTACTGTATCCAGCAAGCAATCTTGGGCTTCTTGGATATCAAGGCTCTTCCTTTTCAATATTGATAATAATAATAATAATAATAATAATAATAATAATAATAATAATAATAATAATAATAATAATAATTTCATCACGCGACCATAAGAATCACACTAAGACAGTACAATACGTACATTAAAAAATGTCAATCACACGTAGATAAAAATAATATTGAAGAAATGTACTAAGTTATTAACAGTAACAACGATAATGTAATCTTTTTCCGGTTAAAGACATATACATTCACAGTACGTAGATGTAATATGGTATACTAAACACACAATGATAGCGATAGGTTAGCTAATGTTTATTATAAATAGTTAAAAGTAGGAGACATCAAAGATGCTATATTTCTGGGCAAAAAGAATGGTAACGAAAGCATCACTAGAGTCATATTTCAACCCAATGTGAAACAAAGCCAAGACCAAAGGAGGAGCGCACGCAACAGGGCGGATGTCAACGGACGCAGCCCTTCAATGGCCGTACGTAATAAGACAGACAAAAATC
>NC_089787.1:47709103-47731603 GCF_040412425.1 Macrobrachium rosenbergii
GTATGTATGTGTATATATTATATCTAATAAATGGTATGATTGTATATATCATATTTACAAAAAAAATTGTATATTTATGCAAAAGCATATTTTGCAAATATCAACCAATGGATACCATTCGTGGTTCGTGTCGGGGGAGGCTTCAGGGACATGCGAAGCTCTACTTGTGCTTCCCTGGGTGCTCTTGTATTTCTTGACGGGTGCGGTCAGGGTCTAAAGAATACCTTTAGACCTTGGGCGCGGCGTGTATGGGGTTCGGGGTCGTGTATTCCTCATTCTGCTGGAAGGGAGTATGAGATTCATCTCTTACTGGATATTAAGAGTCGGTTTTTGGATGGCGATGCTTACCGCTTCCGCTGTTAAAAGACTGTAATAGTTACTTTCCTTGTGGATGACCTGGGCACCTTCAGTCAATTCTTGTAGGGATGGCTTCCTATTACGCGTATCAATAAAATGATGGTGTATGTCCCCTTGGTTTCTATGGGCCAGCATTCGCCTCCGAAGTGTCGTAGTATTGTATTCGATGTAGAGATTTACACATCTTTGGACATTCATATGCCCAGAGATGTGTAAATCTCTACATCGAACACATTCACACACATCCCCTTCGGTCCCACAGGAGGGGTTCTGTTTTTCATTATTAGGGCTGCTACTAAATTAAGTTTACTGTATAGCCTCAGGTTAATTTTCTTGTAAGGGACCCTGGGTGGTACGCCTCTATTAAAGATTCCTGGCAGGGTACGGCATTCCTTATACGCAGACCCATAATGCAGGTGATGGTAAATGACCAGGTTCTCCTCTGCCGTCGTCTTGATCGGTTGATAGAATTCGTCAATTTTCTTTTTAATCGCATTTTTGTAATACGATCCGCGTATCCGTTGTTTGTTAATAATTGGTGAATTCTGTTTAATTCATTGTTCACATCTCTCCAAGAAGGGCAGTGGGTGAGTGCTCTTTTGGCACAAACACTAACTACTGACTTTTGGCAGACGTCTGGGCATTCTCACCGGGCGTTCAGGCAACATTCAGCGTTCGTCGCTTTCGTGAATACACTAGTTTTAAATTGTCCTTCCTATTGTTTAACTAGGACATCCAGAAAAGGCAAGGCCTTCTGCTGCCTGTGCTCTGTGGTGAAGTTACACACCGAGTTTCTTTTTAGGGCATCCGCTATCATCATTGTACCGCCCATAGATCTTCGGTTTTCGGTGTTTACGAAAAGTCCTCTCTTCGACGGTAGTCATGTACATTTTTGCGAAAAGGACCCCCATTGGAGATTCCATGGCCACTCCATCCACTTTCAGACAGACATAGTTCCCCTTTACCGGAGATGAACGCGACTTCCGTAGTACAGTATATGCCTTCAGCACGTCACGGAGGGTGTCTTCAGGTACGGAAAGCGGTTCGTTTTCGGACCTATTCCCACGACCAAGGGAACGTCGGGAACGTTCGTAAACAGGCTTCCACGTCGAACGGAGAGAGAGAGAGAGAGAGAGAGAGAGAGAGAGAGAGAGAGGGGGGTGGATGAAAGGCCTTCCGGTCCCGTGCTGCGCACGTACTCATCTCAAAACGTTTGTAAACAAATGTTTCCTTCCAATGTTCACGAGGATATTCAAAAGGAAGATTCAAAGGCCCTTCATTAGCACTTCCTGTGCATCTTCCGCCATAGGTCCCTCTGCATCGTCTCACTTCTTGTTGAGTTTATCTTTTCATTAAGGAAGAACGAATACAATAGGCAAATCTCAGTTCATTAGGGGAAACAATTGTAAAACAAATTAGAATTCTCTCTTCTTCTGTTACCACATGAGGAAATCGTTATGGAAGCCTTCTCTCATTCAATGTCTCTTCTCTCTTGTCTTGCAGTGCGGCTGCTTCCCTTTACAATAAAAAGTGTTGCATTAATGGCAATTTAGAAGAACCCTTCTTAGTCAACATCACAGAATGATATTTTAACCAGGAAATGCATTGTACTGAGTGGTTTTTGTTTTCTCAGAATGTTTTAACAATGTCGCCGGAAATAATATTTTTCGTTTATTTGAAACATTTCATTTTTAGTGTTCATTCTCCGGATTCGACTTCAAGCAGTTTTCTTATTTTCAAGTTTTAGAAGTAGGTTGTGCTTTGATTTAGTTATTGAGTTCACTTTTTTCCCACATCCTAGTCCATTTTTCTATGAAATTATGATATTCACTTGCCCTTATATAGCCTACGTTTTTTAAGGAAGAACACATACTAATTTAGTATATATATATATATATATATATATACATATATATATATATATATATATATATATATATATATATATATATATATATATACATACATATATATATATATATATATATATATATATATATATATATATATATATATGTGTGTGTGTGTGTGTGTGTGTGTGTGTGTGTGTGAACTTACAGATTTCATAGTTAATGTTGTTCAACACCGTTCCTCTGTAATGTTAGCATCCAGTGATTGTTGCCTTCGTAAAGCGACCTTTTTAAAAAATAAGACAGATATCTAAAAAAAGTACTTTTTTTGCAAACAGGGAAAGTTTACTTTCAAATAGCCATTAGAATAGAATCAATGTAGGTTGGGTAATGATACTGATTACGGGCTTGGTCTAGGCATAAAAGCCAAGAGAAGGAAAAGAATAAGGAAAGAGAAGGAAAAGAATAAGGAAACAAAATTAAGGAGGAAAACCCGCCATACGATTAAGAGGATTAGGATTAAATCTCCCTCGAATCGCTTTCGGTTGAGCCCTTAACCACCTTTCCTTTCCCTTTAGCGGTCTGTACATTCCCTTTACCTTCAGCACTCTACAGGTTCCCTTTATCCTTAGCTTTCTGTGCGTTCTCTTTACTCTTAGCACCCTACAACTTCCCACAGCCCTTATTTCTCAGTACATTCTCTTTACCCAAGCACATTGCAGCCCCTTTCCCTGCAGCCTTCCTCCACCTTGCCTTCTCCGTCTGCCTTCCCCTTTGTTCTTTGCAACCTGTCTACCTCTATAGTCGACATATTTAAGAAGACCCTTTTTCATGGGTCAGTGCTTGTTGCCACTTCCTTGATCAAGAGAAGCCCTTTTCCTGTAGGTAACTCGAATCCATTCTTAAAATCACCGTGTGAATCTGGGTGTAACCTTCTGATTTCATGTTTTCTTTTTGTTTATAGTATGTGCACTGTGCACGTGTTCTAAAGATCGCTCAGGATCGATTTTCTCTTCTTTTACTCTCTTATGTGATTTCATATAAAATTCAAAATACTGAAAACAGTATAATAAAGAAGAAAGCTATGAGACCCACAGTATTTCAATTAGATGTGTCTTTTATCTTTAAAACTGTAATTATAACGTTTCTGTACAAACGTTTTTTTTGCGTCATCAATTTGCATTTTATTATTACTTTTCCTCACCATGTTCAAAGAATTTTTCTTAACTCCAGGGAATGATTCTTTGCTTTATCTAATTCCTAGATTTTTCATAAATACAATTAAAATTTTTCAAAGGAGGAATTTTCTCTGTAATGTTGAAAATTAGTAATATTTCGTAAAGAACACTTATTGAAAGGGTCTAAATGTTTCATAGGTAGATAACTCGGGTAGAGCAAGCGGTGGTCCTTTCACAGTGGTATCTTCGTGGTATCTTCAAAATTGTCTTAAGTTAACGTTCGTTAGGACAGCGGTATGACTCGTTCCCTTATGATTTTAATTTTCTTAAGATTAAAATGATGATTTTAACAAAATGATCTTCAACGAGAGAATATATATGTCATAAACTACCCATTTCTTGATTTACCTTGTAATTAAAATGAATATCTGATCCTGGAAAATGATAAGTATGGCCACAGCGCATTGGCTCAACACAACGATCAGGTCTCTTCCTAAATTTGTCACACTATACTTTAGAATTAAACACAATCCCTTTATCGTTAGTCCTCGGCACTATCCCTTTATTGTCAGTTCTCTGCAACCTCCCACGACCCCAGCGATGCTCACTTCCTTTACCCTTAGTTTTCTCTTGCGCTCCCCTTTTGCCCTTGGCTCCTCACTTTCTTCCTTCCCTTAGCTTTCTAGTCTCCATTTGCTTAGTCCTCTCCATATTTCTCTTACCCTTTGCCTTATATAGTGACAGTCCTTCTACCCACAGTTCTTTGCCGCCCACCAGTGAGCGTTGTATCCTTTCCTACCCTTTGCTTTCTTCAGCCATCTTTAATTCTTAGACCCTTGTTCATTCCCCTCCCTTTATCCTTAGCATCTTTCCTTTGCTGTTAGCCCTTTGTACATTCCTTGACTTCTAGCTTTCGGCACCAACGTTTCTGTATCTTCCTCCTTGGAAATACTGGTCTTCCCCTCAATTTAAACCGGCCCACCCCCACCCAGCCCTCCCAAACCAAAGGTTGCATATAAACTTCCTAACTCCCTTTCCTTGCCTCCCCAATTCCTCCCCCGTTATCCTTCCGGATTTTCCTGACTACTTCCGGAGAGAGATCATAAAAATGAGATTCACTCGTAATAACTCTCCGCTTGACGAAGATTAGTACTGAAATCCCCACCAATAAAGTTTTCCCGCATTTTCACTTGGTACCGGAACTTCTTACTGTGATTTATAGCGTTTATAAGGATTTGAGAGGATTACTTTCATGATCTTTTAATAATCTTCTAACAAATGGAAATTCTATAAAACCGTTAAATTTGAAAAACAAACTTGACTAGCGATCCCGTTGTCTTCCTGTACTGTAGTGTCATTTGAAAATAAAATCTGTCTTCGACACTGTATTTTGAAAATAAAATCTGTCTTAGAGACTGTATTTTGAAAATAAAATCTTAGACACTGTATTTTGAAAATAAAATCTGTCTTAGACACTGTATTTTGAAAATAAAATGTCCTAGACACTGGTATATCTATTGCCGCTGCTGATGATTCATTTCGCTACTTAATGATTTATTTAAAAAAAAATTACAAAATGGTTCATGCTACTTATGGAGATAACGCTGAAAGGAAAGGACACGAACCAAAGAGGTGAGCAATTCTTGTGAAGAATGACTTCAGCTCAACTTTAAATCTGGCATCAATTTCTTTTACGTACCCCCTTCCCACAAAAAAAGATTTATTTTCTTTTATCTTTATAGAAAAAACAGCTACGCAAAAAGAAATTTTATACGTGAACAGCTTGGGCGTATTACATTGTTAGCCATGCTATGAGATTTTAGCAATTCACACCTTGGTTTACCTATAATGAACCTTTTCTTCAACTAGCGATAAAAAAAAGTGGTCTCTTGCAGAGGGCGTATTCCAGAGTTCTTGTTAATGTCAAACCGATGCCTAATTTGGAACATTGTTTCTGCTCAACCCATAAGTAAATCACTGGCCGTATGACTGTTCGAGATATGCCTGCTCGACTTGTTCAGTGTTTTGATAAATGTATGCGAAGTCATAAAAATGTTTCATTTTATCTTTTATCTGTCTATACTTAAGTTTTAACGTTTGCAGTTTGAGATTCTCTCACGTATATGTGATAAGATTTTTGAAATGCACATGCGAAGCCAGACACAGCCTCTGTTGGTCTTAATACCACAACCAGTTTTACTGTGCTCATTTAGCATTCCCCTCTGGTATGGGGCACTAGGTTATTGATGAAAACCTGGGGAGTCATAAACGATGCCTTTATATTTTCTATGTCTGCTTGTATCCCATACATTTTGGATCTCTCTCTCTCTCTCTCTCTCTCTCTCTCTCTCTCTCTCCCGTATTCTATGCCGCTGTGAAATCCGAAACACGACAGCTGGCCGTGACCCATTCTCTGGACCACAAGGACTCCCCGCCCCCTCCCCTGCGTCTCCCCGACCCCTAAAACCACCCACCCTTGACAGCGACACCGGTTGGCTCCAAATGAAATCAAACTTTAGCCTCCATCGAGTCCTGGGGGATCGAAATGATTAGATTCCTTTTTAATTGAAGGGGCTGATATTGTTAAAAGGTATTCGATCGGATAATTGGTTAGAGAGGAAAGGAGGATGTAATACGGAAAAGGAAGGGGAGACTGGTTAACATAAAAGAGAAAAACGTGGAGGGGATGTAAAAAAGAAAATCTGAGGGGAATAGTCAACATCTGAACAGATATGCCCCGAGGGGAACTTTTATTGGCAAAACACCGAAAATTCCCTTAAGAGACTCGTAGCTTTTTGGAGGAAGGAATGGCTGGAATACACTACCAGCCAAAACCCTTCCATCGCCACCCCCTCCCCTCCCCCCGCAAAAAAATACCATGAAATAAATATCAATAGCTGGCGGAAAGGTTAAGTAATTTTAATTAATGGGTTTTCCGGTCGTCCCCATGATTGTAAATGACGTTAAGAGTTAAGAGTCTACCATCATAAATCAGAAAATCCTTAAAAGCCAACGAGACAAAAAACTATCATGAGTCAAAATGTCGTGTTTTATTTATCCTAAAGAAGACTTGTCCATTAGCATGACTAATGTCTCTGCATGTGGGGAAAATTAGCTAGAAAATATAATTGCTAAGTAGTCTATGAAAGCAATTAAATCTAAATAAAATAAATACAAGTAAAATGGTAGAAAGAACATTTCTGAAGCCCTAAATCTATTTAAAAAAAAAAAGTAAAGGCAGAGGAGCACAGAAGAAAGAGATGTTAGAAAGGCAACACAAGAACGAAGCAAAACGTAAAGAAGCTGGACGAGAATCCCGAGGAACATTTGGGTGTCCCCAGTTCCAAAGGATATAGGTGCCAGTGACGACGACAACTTTTCCTTTCGGAAAGAATTTGTGAAACTACACATAAATGGAGTAGTAACAAACAGAAGGAATTTATGCTTTAAATTCACATCACTACGAAGGCAAGCATCTAAGAAAAGGATTGGGTTCGACAACGGCTACCTGACTGAAAACAGAAAATAAGTATTTTGCCTGAAGGATCAAGAACTCACTTCTTCCATTCAGGGCAGATTTATAGCCACTTCCTGGTCATTTCATTTTGCTTCTCTTGATTCAAAAACCGAACTAGGCTGGTCAACTCTAGAGGGATGCAGGTAGGACAGAAGATATGGCCTACCAAACTCATTCCATATATTTATATGTGTATATATACACACAGTACATACATATATATATATATATATATATATATATATATATATATATATATATATATATATATATATATATATATATTATATACAAACGTCTTCATCATTTGTCATGATTTTTCCCTCTTGATTTTGCGAATATAAATCTAATTAAAAATATTCATTCCCCAAGATGCAGTAACATACATTTCAGAAAGAAATGCATGTTGTTTTGATGTTTTCAAACCAAGCGTTCCCATGTTTGCCCAGGCCGAGTTAAGCCAGTGCAGGTGTCTCATGAGAGTATGATTTACGATTGTAGCCGAAGTCGTTACTGATCTGACCTGAACCTAGTAAGTCACACCTGAGGTGACATGTTTAATTGTCCCTTGCAAGTAGCACACCCCAGCAGAGAGTTCCCTCTATTGCTATTATTCTTCTCAATTCCCCAGTCATGCATACCCCTTCTCATTTCTATGTGATTCCTTTGCCTTTCCAACTACTTGCGCTGATCTCAAGGGTCATTTTTCCAGGCCTGACCCTCACCTGCATTGCCGCCCACTAACACCTGCATCCTCTGCCTATAAATCCTAGACTCTCCCATCTAAATGTCACCCCATTGACACCTCTTCTCTCGAAACCTTTATTTGGCCCCCATATAATGACCTTTCTAGGTACCTGGCCAGATTAACAACCCACCCTGCGAAGGAGTACAATGGAGGACCCATTAAGAAGAGGCTGTCAGAACCGTCGCCAGCAGACTGTGGTATATATACTGGCCCTGGCAAACCAATGATGCACTAGTCCCTCTTCAGAAGTCACACTGCTAACATAACCTATACAAGTGCCCCTTCAGATGCATCCCTACTTGTAGACACTCTGCTCAACCTACTTCTGAAGATGCACTGCTAGTATCCCCATGCTAGAAACCTCTACAACGTCACTCTCTGATGACACACTCCTGGTACCACACACACACATCACTGCTAGTCAACTTTATGTTATTCAAGTCTTCTCACCCGAATTGACACCACTGGATGTCCTCTGCTAGCCACCTCCCACACACAACGTCACCCCTGCTGAATTGACGATTTCCCCCTGTCCAGAAGTCACTGAGAGACTTTCGCTTGAGTCCTACTCAAAATAGGTTCCACGCTGCCTACGCCGAAGATTGTCGTTTCCAGCCACTCATCTCTGCGCACTGATGCCCTAAAAGTCTACCAGGGTCCCTATCCTGCATTGTATTTCCCTCTGGTGGGGGAACCCTGAGTGACAACGCTTCCGCTGATGCCCAATGGCAAACCCCTGGCTCTACAAACCTAACGTCTTGTCCACGGACCTAAGGTAATGTGATTGGAGGTTGTTTGTCAGGCCCTCACGAATAACCTACCTTTGCTTATATACCTGTTCTCCTATTTCCTGTACCCATATTCCTGATCCTCTCCCTCAGAAATTCCTGTGATTTTGATTGTGGTGGAACTGTGATCAACAGTGACATAGTTCAACTTTCATTAGCATACTTGTCATCATTATAGAAGACAGTGCCCTAATATTTTGGCTATGTGAATTCATTGTTGTCTTACTCGATCCCATTCGTATGTGTTCAACTTTCCTGCTCTTGCAGATCAGTAACATCAAGTCCCTGTTGTGTGGTATCAACTGTAAATCAACGTGCCACCTTCCTGCCTATATAGGTGCCATATCTGTCGAAGATATCCAGACCATCAACAGTGCAACGTTCTCGCTCATTGTACCCCCTACTGTGCACCTTTTGGATCCTCCCTGATACCCATTTGCTTGTTAGCCTACAAAAGGCCTAGAGTATAAGATTTGTGGTTGTAGCACTTTGCTTGAGTACTTTGTGATCCTTTTTTGTCACATAATTCTTGACAGTACCACGGAGCTCCTGTACATATTTTCTCTTCTGATTGATTTAGTGAATTATGCTATTTTTAAGTTTACCTTCAACTCTTGCATTTATTGGTAAATTTTGAGTATTTTTCACTTTTGATTTTTCCCGTTCACCAGAGCACAGCCACCCTCTGTCAGGTGTAGTTTGCACCTGAATTTATTTGTTGTAAGAACGGGCTTGCAAGGCTCTTTTATTGTTTATTCTAACAGTTGCATAACTTTGAATAATTTTTCGTTTCTTATACAAGGTTTTGTTGTATAATAAGTCTCTCTCTTTATTCAGTGCACCTTCAAAATATTTAATACATCATTTTCCTTTTTTTGTGTTTATAAAGATTTTCTATTTATTTAGATATACATATATTATATATATGCATGTATGTGTGTATATATATATAGTATACATGTGTGTTTATGTATTTATGTATATACAATTTAAGGGCCCTTTTTACCAGATGTATCTGTATTTATGACAGGCATAATGACCTCATATGTTTTAGATTTTTCTCACTTACTATGGTACGCTTGACTATACATGCCTCTAATCAAGATAAGAACTTGAAGAAACTCCACCTCCTGTGGTATGATGTATGATATAAAAACACAGATTGTATATATATATATATATATATATATATATATATATATATATATATATATATATATATATATATATATATATCACCACTTTGATCACCACTTTGACCTCTTAAACGCTAGGTTTCCCGGCACCTTTTTGGATACATTTATCACTGCAAAACTTGAATAAAGGTAAGAACATAGAGAAACTTTATTTCCTGTAGTAAAATTCGAACTTACGTACAGTAGGCAAGGACAGGATTAACCTAAAACATTCTACCACAGAGAAGGACACAGGTCGATTTTGAGTGTTTTGAATCATATATATATTACTAAAGGTAAAATACTCCATCCTCACCAACATGGCATAGTGTTTTAGCTTTTGAAAACACTGCTATAATAATAAGGATGAGTCCATTCCAGCTGTAGTCTAAAGTATCTGAACTAAACAGATATAGGTCAGTATGCGGTGAAATAGACTTATATCCTTCTTCGGGGCAAAATGATATAGGCTAATCTCACCCTAAAATACGCTACGTGGATCTAAATCATACTACAGGAGGTGAGGTTTCATCATGTTCTTATTTGGATCCAAGGCATGTAGGGTCAAGCGTATCCTAACAGGTGTAAGAAATCTAAAACATATGACGTCAGTGTGGCCATTAGAAATACATATGCATCTGGTGAAAAGGACCCTTAGATTGTATATACATACATACATACATACACACACTCATTATTTATATATATTATATATATATATATATATATATATATATATATATATATATATATATATATATATATATATATATATAGATATATATATAGACATAGATAGATAGATTGATAGATAGAAAGAAAGATAGATAGATAGATAGATACCAAAAATAACCACACGAAAAGGAAATTGCTATATACTTCGGATGATAAAATGCACAAAAAAAAAAAATACTTTTTTCGCGCTTTGGAATAAAGCAGTGATCTACTGAATGACTTAATGGAGGAGTGATTTTAATTTTGAAAGTTGTTAAGGAGAAGAGAGCGTTCAAGGAGATGAAATGCAGGGTATCAACTTTCACGGTTCGTGAACGAGACCTCTGTCAGTCCACAGAGGGGACTGTTGCAGGCAATATACTGCGAGAACTCCAAGAGAGAAATTGTCATAAATACATTGTGATGAAAAGAGATGAGCAAAAAGGAGAGGCAAAATGCCGCAAACCGTTAAGGCAAAATACAAGACTGAAACAAAATGGAGGATAAAACAACAAAGGAGACGGAGTGAAGCGTCAAAATCAAAATATTAAAAAGGGTATTAAAAATAACGAACGGAACACCAGAGGTAAAAGCGTGATTATTAAAGGTTAAGAGAAGAAATAAGATACGAGAGATATTAGCAGAAAAATAAGATAAAAAGGAGGAAACTGCTAAATTTTGAATGCAAGAATTATACGGTAAGATTAAAAAATGCACACGATTTCCAGGTGACAATTCCGTTAGGTTGAATATGAAGTCAGAAACAGCACAAAATGATAAACAAGTCTACAACAAGAACTAAGAAAAAGTAAGGACAGCTGAAACAGAAGTCCTGTGCAGGTGAGACCAGTCATCTGTTGTTGCTCAGATTTCATCACCTCGACCGTATTGCAACGGCCTTAACAGAAAATAACGTTGATGATACCTTTGTGGAGTAAAAAAGCAATGCCATGTGATGGGAATTGATTACAAACCTCAAAAGTCTTGAGCGAAAAGAATGATATACCATCGAGAAAAATACATCACTGGTTTTTCTCAGAGCCGCGGCCTAAAATTATCTTGCCTTGATTATATGTAAGGGCATTACAGCCATTTGTCTGCTACGATTACTGACGCTTTCATGCGTCACGCGAACGCTGCGCAGCCCCTCGATCATGTCCATACCCCTGCTACCAGGCCTGACCCTAGCCCTCGTGGCCTTTCAAGCCCTGGTCTTGTATTTTGACTTCCTCAGGTTAACGGCCACAGACTGCAGGCTTCCCGTCTGTAGCGCTCTCAGTGTTCTTTCACCCACTCACCCTTCAATAAGTAATGTATGCAGACAACCAGGAGGTCATCTTTCCATCTTCACCCGAACTGACCACTCATGATAATTCACTTGCATCTCCAAGCATATCCCATCATCATTCAGTATTCTATGGCCAGTCCCGCCAACCACACCCTTTTGAACTGAGGGAGATGTGTTGCCTCAAGTTCATATGACGCCTTCGGCACTCCAGTCGTTCTCAAAAATAAAAATGAAGTGGACTTATTCTTGTAGCTCTGGGGTTTCCTCATCATTTTGATCAGATGTCGTAACTGTACGAGTACATAAGGTAAGTGGAGTCTGCTATATATTAAGAGGATGTTGTCTAAACAAATTTAATCCTTTGCGTTGAATTACGCTATTTGAACCGATGAGGAATCATAACAATTAGTTTTTAACTTATGTTTGTTGTTGCGTAAGGGGGAGCCCTTATCTGTCCGCTTATCGCTCTCTCTCTCTCTCTCTCTCTCTCTCTCTCTCTCTCTCTCTCTCTCTCTCTCAATAGCACAGCAAAATGGGTTTCCCTCTACCCTACCTCCAGAGATAAAAAAGAGAAAATATTTGATGATGATAATATCGGACGCAGGTGTGAAATAGAAGCGCAGCCTTTAATTGGGCGAATCAAGCCTCGTTTAATGAGCCTCGCCGAATCTCGCTAAATCGCGAGCCTTGCGGCATTTTCCTCTACCCTTTAATTGCAAACAGGAGGGATTCTGGGGTAAGTAGAGATAAGGGGAGGAGAAAATTTTACACTTTTGAAAGCACACACTTTTGTATACACTACAGTATATAGTGTTTACTTGACTGCAAATGAAAATTTAAAATTCTTTTCATATATTTTGTAACATTTGTGGGGGCACGCACACACACACACACACACACACACACACACACACACACACACACAATCATATATATATATATATATATATATATATATATATATATATATATATATATATATATATATATATATATATATATATATGCATATATAATTTATATATGTGTGTATATATAGGTTATATATATATATATATATATATATATATATATATATATATATATATATATATATATATATATATATATAACATATACGTCCGTAAGCGTTTATTCATCACCTGGTTCAATCAAAACCTGATTACAAGTTTGTTAAGAGGTGCTTGACTAAGGCACAGACTCATCTATCTCCTGTGACGACAATCATTTCGGGACAAATTGCCATCACGACAACGATTCATTACGAGACAAATTAACTAACGTTATTCGCGTCACATCTGCCATGACGAATCACTTTTGGTCGGCGTCAAAGCCTCCTTAGATTTACGGCGACGGCTTTTGGATAATCCATCTGAAAAGAGGGGATTAATCAGGACACATGTGACGAGGGCAAGAGATCTCGGGATTTCCCTTCCCCTCGCGCGACGGCCCTATAAGTCAGTGTTACCGCTGAACGGACTTGGAGCGCCAGACGAGGGAGGTGTGCCAGAATGACAGGACTGACTGCGCAATATATGTGAGTTAGGCCTCGTTGCTAAACATCAATAACCAGTGCTTCACAGGAAACGTTTAAGTGACTAACTTTACACAATAACAAAAAAAAAACATGACCTCCGTAAGTAAAGAACGGAAAATTTCTACCTTCGAAAAGATTCTGGAAAAGTATCAGCACAGCTGTGGTTTTGGGAGTAGCTTTCTTTCCAATGTTTATTAAATTAGATTTAAATATAACCGCCACTAAATTCGTTGCAAAATAATGCAATGATATACAAAATATACAGTGCATAAGCCTAGAAAGGAATACTTCATGTCTTTGCTAGGATCGCACAAGTCCATCAGTATAGCTACGAACTGATGATAGATTTGATTGATGTACATTCAAATTCCGTCATATTTGGCATTATTCTGAGACACCTCATAACATAAAAATTATATTTTGACAAAGGATGCGTTTTATATAAAAAATAGACTCATTTTTGTAGATTATTCCTATAATAGCTGCTGTTGCAATTATTTGCCGTTGCTCCACATTTGAAAGGAAAGAATATGGAAATGGGAGTTGCTCCGTACCATAGATGAATTCAGTTGGGAAAGCCCTAGGCAAGATGATGAACGCTCTCGATGAAGAGAATTGTAAGCTACGGGAGACCAGGGCCCACTGCAGGAGACAGACACAGCGAGGTTCGGCGAAGATGGACATCGTCACACTATTAACCTCAACCAAGGGACTTCTTCTTTTGTTTATGTGGCCAACTCAGTTACTCAGCAACCCAATTGGCCATTCACTTGAATAGTAAATATCCAAAGAAAAAATTGTCAATACATAAAAATGAAAAAATACATGGCATGTATTAATCTGAATGGAAACATCGGTAAAACGAAATGAAATATCAGTCTGCAAATACCACTATAACTGAAGCTTACGAGTACTTTTGATCTGGGTTTCATGCGACCATTCTTTTTTATAGGAAAAGTAGGACTTTCGACGTACTCTCTCGAAAGCACTCGCTATCCACCCCAAAGCTCTCCATCGAACTAAGATGACTACAATAAAACCTCAACATTTAGGATTTGTGTATAACTGACTAATAGTCTGGAAACCAGTTTTTTTTTTTTTTTAGCGGTCATAATGCTGACTGAAGAGGAAACCACGTGTCTTGGATATTTTGGGAATTAGTCTTCGCTCCTCGAATTTCGAGACATTTTCTCTCCCCTGTATCTGAATTCGCAGAGTTAATTATGATTCAAAATCAATTTTGATATATTTTATCTCTTTACAGTGCATAATGCGCTCGGATGTGTACACAGGATATTTTGAAACGTTTCGTGAATTAAACTGTGCTCATCGAACTTCAAAAAATCACGTTTCCTTTTCTTTGTAGACAACATTAAGCAAATATAAGAAAAGATGATCTCGGAGCTATCGTTAATTACTATAAATTATAATGCTCTATTATATATATATATATATATATATATATATATATATATATATATATATATATATATATATATATATATATATATATATATATATATGTGTGTGTGTGTGTGTGTGTGTATATATATATAGTGTGTGTATATATATATATGTATATACATAATTATGTATATATATATACATACATATATTACCTATTTCGTTAAAAGCTCACAGGTAGAATTCTTAAATCTGATTAGGTACAGTCAACACAAAAATGTTTCTGCATAAAATCTATAAATCCAGGTAATAAAAAAAAGCCACCTGGAAACCTCTCGGGGAACACTGCTTGAAAAAGACAAGTAAAAAAACCGCCATTAATCACAGTGTCTTAATCACCCTTAAACATTTATTACCCGTCCACCAATTAGGGCGGCTTCCCTACATATTTATCTCTGGAAATCTCACAGGCGAAAAAAATTTTTAAAAAATATTAATGATACCTCATAGGGCGAGTATGCCATTTTTCGGCGTCATGCCCGGATGCAGTGATAATCAAGCCTTTCCTCTCTGTTCCCCTCGCCAGAGCCCACACCCCGTGGGGAGGGGGGGGGGGAGGGGGAGGTAAGAAATCGATATGAAGCATTCAACACCCAGCCGGATACCCTCCTTGTCAAGTTGCTCACAAAAGAAATACGCTTTCAACATGCCAACGTTTTCTCTCTCTCTCTCTCTCTCTCTCTCTCTCTCTCTCTCTCTCTCTCTCTCTCTCTCTCTCTCTCTCTCTCTCTTTACTATACTTTTCCCCTCTACGGAATCTTTTATCAGTGAAACCTTGTTATCTCAAAGTCTGCGACATCACTGGGCTTCAAAACTTAAAAAAAAAGATAGCTAAAGTTTCTTTCATTGTGAGTAATAAGGCAAAAAAAAAAATTCACTAAAATGATATGCGTGCGAAAAGATATTTTGATACAAAATCTAAAGTAATAATTTTATCTTCAGCCGTTCGTATTTCTACCTGACTTTCAAAAAGCTTTTGGCATCCTCACATTTCCGTTAACATATGCGGAACAAGGCTCGCAGCAAGCTTCTATTGACTAAAATGCCATTATGTGAACGATATATGTAGTACTCTCACATAAGAGTCAATAATTTTGCAAATATGTGTGCACGAAAAACTATAGATATATAAAGTTTCATATATAATTTTTTCATATCCATGCGAGAGGAACGAGATGCCTCTTGCATGGATGGCACTACGTGATTACTATTGCTATGAACTATTGTATGAAGGTTTAATTATCTATAGTTTACGTGCACACATATTTGCAAAATTATATGATTCTATATATACATACAATATATATATATATATATATATATATATATATATATATATATATATATATATATATATATATATATACTTATATATACATTTATGGTCATTAAAATGGCTACAGGAGCTTTGCACAAACGCTCAAATACAATGATTATTAATGTCACGGCAGCTCAGATTTATTCCAGCACAAAATGTAAATACTGGAACATAATATGTAACCCGCAAAGCCAGATAATATTTGCTAAAAAAAATGTTATGAGAACAGACTTATTTTTAAATTCAGCGCTGGGAAACCTGGAATATATTAGGATTTGATGAGGTGGACATTGAGTCACAACAAAGCTGAAAAGACAGCAGAGTGAGTGGCAGCAAAAGCAAAGATAATGGTTGCCAACATTTCGCATCAAACATCCCCAGCTATGACAACAGACAACTGCCTTCATCATCCTCTGTTGCCCCACCTCAACATCCATTTTCCGGACAGCGACATCATTAGGAGCTCAGCGGGAGGCTATTTTCTATCCTCATGAGCTCCCCAGTCTGTGTTATTCCGGGAGGAATTTCAAAGGTAGATGGGAAAAGAATGTCATGTAGATAACACTGAAATAAGAACAAAATTTGCTTCGCGTTTAGAAGAAAAGTCTGCATTATTCATTGTTGCTTTATAAACCGAAATTGACTTAGAGCAAGGGAGAGAGATTTGTGATCTTCTTCAATTTTTATCCACTCAGAGACAAAACAAATAGCCGTGACAAACATATTCAACAGGTTTTGAAGAGCCCTTCTTATCTCTTGTCCTTGAGTTTACTTTGTGAATGAAGACGGGAGGGGTAAACAGGTCAACTTTGGCAATCTGTAATTAAATAATGTGAGCACTTTGCAGCCGGCTGTCTTTCAAAGAGAGAAAATATCCACGTATTCACTTAAGTTGACTTAACAATGAGCTTTAGTTGTAGAGAATGTCGTTACAAAATGAGTAACGAAATTAGTTCTGTCTTTATAATTTCACATTCATTTATAATTTCGGCTGGTCTCACATCGATCAGCAGTTGGTCGGAAAGGGGAAACCACGTTTTGAAAGTCAATTTAGAGTTTTTTGAGCACCTCGGTCTTTAGTGCCTTTCCGGACATTTCGTGAATGCGGATTCAGTATCTACCTGAATATCTGTCAGCTTTCGCATCTTTCAGTTCCCGGAACATCATACGGAACAGTTTAGGTACTGCTCGTTGAAAGATCATCTTTTAAAATCAGAACATTAATCCACTTCTTCAGGTACCCATGGCTGAAATGTCCCTTTGAAAAAAATCTTATTGGCTCAAAAAAAAAAAAATCCTTCTTCTGGTTGCCCACTGAACTTCAAAAGTGAAATGGAGATATTACAAATGACTTGATGGTGCTGGTGTTGCTCAAAACTGTAGTGACAGATGATGCAAATGGAAGAGCAATGCTATGCTTTCTGAAGAGAGAAGAAAACCTATCATTTCCCAGATTTATGGCTGGGACAGTGTAGTTCTGATGATAGAACACACAAGGTAATTAGGTTGCTCTTTTATAAAGGAAAGTTTTCCGTTGGTTTTCATATGATCTTATGAATAACATTGTAGAGGGTGAATGTCATTTAGACTCATACGTATAAGGATACATTCAGGCAAACTGAAACTGAAGTATTTTTTGAGAAACTGAGTTTCCACGTAGCCGTACGAAAGTCATACCAATGTAATTAACGCAAATGCTTACGATTGCGCATGAAATCATGCTGAAGCTGGAATACTTTTCCCGATTTTATGCCAAGCGCAACATTTTGTTTTGTGAGTATAGAGGTTCTTTCAGACCTGTGAAGGACATGTGAATATTATGGATATCCTAAAGTAAATTGATGTACCCTAAGAAGTACCAATGACATAGGATCGCAATGCACGGTGCCTTAAATCGGGGTAGCTGTAGCGCCTACTAAAAGGCTATGAACCCCTTGGGGTGAAAATGCCACCTCATGGCCAATGAGCCTCAACCTCTTAGGTTCATTGGAAACCTATCATCAAGTTAGTCTATTTACTAAGCATTGCTAACATGGTGGTAGTAAGTGGTGCAACATGAACTGGTGCACTACAAAATACCAATGGTTTAGCGTACCAATATAGTTTACCCAAAGCTGGAGTAGCACCTATTAAGGATTGTAAATGAATTGGTGGGAGGAAATGCTCTATGATTTGCAGATAAGCTCCCTTTCCTGTGGTCAATGGCAATTGTACTTTTCATTCCTGTGCATGTATGTGGATGTGGTTCAGAAGAAAATAAAGGTGTATGGTACCAGCTTTGTTTAAGGAGAGAAAGCTGGGTGGTTTGGCAGTTAGTGAGGCAAAAACGAAAGAGCAGTAGAATGACAAAGAAAGACTGACACAGAACGTGTGGAAGGAAACACCATGATAGCGATAGGCCGTAGCTTTATAATGATGTAATTGAAACACTTAATACAAGGTAAAATATAAAATTTCATTCACCACCTGTGCATAATATTTTCACTTTTGCCGAGGTGGCTTGACACTAATTGACGGGGCGGGGTTGGGTGGGTGGTAATTCATTTCCTTAGAACGGCTCCCCGATTCCAGCTAACGCTAAAATAAATTCCTCTGAACTGAATTCTCCTTTCTGTTCGAGAAGGCTGGAGGAATGTCAGTCTCTCTCTCTCTCTCTCTCTCTCTCTCTCTCTCTCTCTCTCTCTCTCCCCATAACATATAGTTGCTCTCAGTTCCAGATGCTTCTGGTATACCTCTGCATTACCACATTGAGACGTTATATAATCCTGGTCGACTCAGGCAGTCTGGAAATATCTTGAATAAACAGACTAAGTGAAACCTCAAAGAAAACGTAGTAAGCAAACTTGTAAATGTAAATAAAAATTTCACAAATTTCACTGATGCCGCAGTTTCTTCCAACTAAACTTACGGATGAAACTGACGCATACTGTGTTGATGGTTCTGGAACATATAAGATAACATTTAAGAGTTCGTCTTCTTCTCGAAACTACAGCAGAAAGCAATGCTGGGAGAACTATACAAAAGAAAAAATAATAATCTCATAAATTATGTTTTAACAAAGATATGTACTGTATGTTGGGGAGAAAGGAGTGAAAATGTGGCTATAAATGTAATTACGACAAGTTGGATAAGGAAGTGAGATCATACAAGGAGAAGATGTGTTAACTGTGAACTAGTATTAAAGACTTAGAGAGGGTAGAATTAAATGAGGAGTACATAAAAATCAAAAGTGGGACCATAAACGCAGCAAGGAGTGTTTGCGGCTATAGGAGGAGAAAGAGAGAATAGAAACAGTGAGTACTGAGATGAGAAATGCAACTTATATTAAAAAAAAAAAAAAAAGAGAGATTATTTATGGTGCGGGAGTAAAGACCACGTGCAAGCAAACAGAAAGTGAAACAGAGTAAGAAGGCAAACAACAAAAGAAGGAAAAAATTAACAATAACTTGAAGGGGAATAAGAAAGGTTGTTCTGAAGGGAGATAAATGCAGGGAATGATTAATGAACAAACAGAGATTAAAAAATCATTCACATACAGAGATGGTGTCTGATACAAATGTAATCCTGTGTCAATACAGTGAGACCTTTGAAGATTGTTGAATATGGATGATAAAAGAGAAGTAGAGCTGAATTAAGCTAGGGTGCCAAGGGTTAATGTAAGCTGAGAATGCTTGTGGAAGCAGCAGCTGTTGAAGTTACAAGGAGGTTGAAGACTAGGAAGACATGTGAAATTAAATGATTTGTGAGATACTGCGTTGTAGTGGAGGTAGCTTGACTGAGTGACCGACCATAGTTTGCAAGGTATGCCTGGATGAAGGAGTTTCAGAAAAAATGGGTGCAAAGAATTCTTCTTCCACTGTACAGCACATAATATAATGTTACTTACTACATAATATAATGTTACTTACTATACCAAGAAATATGAATGGTACGATTTTGGTTAAGAACGCAAATCATGACAAAAGAAACTGATAGGTGAAGAAAAGTGTGGGGTTAGACATGGAAGAATGAATGTGTGGATCAAGAGTTTTGTTCATGAAACAGTTATGTGAGACGTTTTAAAGTAAATGGAAAAGTCTGTACGTGGCATGACAGAATCGCCAGTATTTATCATGTATTGATACTAGAAATTAGAGATGCACGTTATATGTAAGTGCAACGTTGCAGGATAAGAAGAGGATTCATGACTAAAGTGTGGATTGACTGATGTTCTAGATGATAGCGCTGATTGTGGATAGTTTTAAAAAGACCTGCAGAAGCTAGGAAAAGAATTTGAAAGTGTCTGCAAGAGGAGAAAATTGATAATAAACGTAAGTGGGAGTAGGGTTATGCGTGTAAATTGAAACCAGGAAGATAGAACAATGAATGTTGATATAAGAAAGCTTGAAGAATGGAAGTAGTCGACTCAGAAAATAGGATGAAGATGCTAGGATGAGAGATGAGGTGAATCAAATATTTGAAGCAAGGAAGGTAGCAGGATGTGTGCACAATATCTGGAGGAGACTAGAATTGCCTATGCAAGCTAAGGTGGGAATGTATAAAGGGATCATTAAACCAATTATTCTTTATGGAAGTGAAGTTTAGATGCTGAATGCGAACGGAAGAAGAAAGGCTGACGCTGCTGAGATAGGTAAGAAATGAGGGAATACGTAGTGGCGGAAAAAAGTTTGCTATGATTAAAAGTATGTGTCAGATACTTTGAGATGGTTCATTCATGTGGAGAGAATGAAAAGAGTAAATACCTGAAAAGTGGTAGATAGAAAGAGGAGCGTAAAATTTAGAAAGGGTTGCATTGATAGGGCTAAAGAGTTATTGGGAAGGAAGCAGGGAACCCAAGAATAACTGTAATACAAAGTGAATAATGCAGCGTTTGATGTGCTGTGGATGAGCCTCTGTGTAGATGCGTGAAGCGGCTAATATTAGAGACGTTTTACTGCGCAAGGGTCAAAGTAAGTTGTTTTGTTTTGTTTTTCTACAGAGACGGCCCTTCTCAGGAAAAAGTTTGAAGTTGAGTATATGCATATACTTGTATGTACTGTATATATTTATGTATATATATATATATGTATGTGTGTGTATGTATACACGTGTATATATATGTCCCTGTCATAATCATTTTTATGTTCTTCACATCATATCTTTCGTTGTATTACTTAGACTCAACCGTACCTTAAATCAAAAGTTTTTAAATTCTCCATATAGAACTTGCCTTGCTTCCGCGTTGATTACCAAAGGTACTGTGACATTCGTCTCGGTTTCTCCTTTTGCACTTCTGGACATTCACATCTGCAAAGCTAATTTTGAATGTCAATGGTTTTTTAAGCTTTTTCCATAAAAACATTTCAAAACTGTATTTACGATACTTTTATAAATTTGGTCGGAACTCCAGTTTTTTAACAGTGGTCTAATTCATCTGAGATCTGTTGTCAAATGCTTATGATTCTTATCATCGGCTTCTTCGCTTCTGCTGGACACAGTCTTGGCGACGCGTCGTGTCTTTACTAAATGCTGGGGTGCCAGAGGTTCTAGTTTTACTATTTGTATCTCTTGTATCAATCAGCATTAAGGAATCATATAGTAATTATTCACGAGATCTATCCACACTGAATTTTTCGTACATAGTAACTCGTTTATAGATTCACCGTTCATGAAACATCAAAATTAAAATGCAACAGAAGGATTACTGACCTCAGATAATAATCATCTACGAAGACTGTCATCAGCAAGAACAGGAAAGTAGATGTGAAGGACATGAGACAAGGAACTGCTTCGTGCCTCCTTATTTTTCCCTTCCATTACGCAATACCTTTTAGTTCTTGGTCAGCAAAAGACATTCTAATAAGAAGTCATTCTCTGCGGAGGAAATATCTCTAACAATACTCATCTTTTGCAAAAGCTGTCGGTGATTGAGAAAGTTACGAGGGCACAAATTCTTCTCTGCCAGGTTTACTGCCGCCTCGAACGAAGACTGAGCAATCGAAGTCAAGTCGAAAGTTATGAGTGAAGATAAGCCTTAAGGAAATTTCTTGAGAGAGAGAGAGAGAGAGAGAGAGAGAGAGGTTTTCGGTTAACATCTTTGACAGACTTGGCGTTATGATAAATGATTTGATAAACGTCATGGGAGAGTAATTAATTTAATTGGACGCAATCTCCCAGCTAAGCGGCTCATTACCAGTGCGCTGAACCCCCCTACATTCATGGCATCATTCTTCTCCTCTTCCTCTCTCCTCAATCCAAACACTTCCTTTTCCCTCTCGTCTGTCCTCCATTATTTCCATATGACCAAACCATCTTAGAGCGTAATTTTCTGATCTGTCCTTTGACCTGTGCGCGTGTGTTCATAGGTTCTGATTTACTCTTCCAATTTCTTACTGAGTAATTCTGAACCCTGTGGGGTAAATGGTTAATGCACTGATTGTTTTATGTAGTATTATTCTTGAACCCATGAACACACGCGCGCAAGTAAAAGGACAGATCAGAAAATTACACTCTAAGATGATTTGGTCATATGGAAATAATGGAGGACAGACGAGAGGGAAAAGGAAGTGTTTGGATTGAGGAGAGAG
>NC_089787.1:47734103-47751603 GCF_040412425.1 Macrobrachium rosenbergii
GTCTCATGCACACTGAGAATAGTTTCAATTTCAGGAGTGATAAAATATGCTGGGTATAGTTCCAGTCTCAGAACCAATGATACATGCTGAGAATGTTCTGGGAATAGTCTTTAAAGTGACAAGACATGACGGGGATAGTTTCAAAGGTAACAAAAATATGCTAGGATAAGTTTAAGAGGTGACAAGATATACTAGGAATCTTAGAGATGACTAGAAATCTTGTCGGGATATAATCCCAAAGATAGATACGTGTGGTGGGTATGAGATCTAATTTACTTACATTTTTATTTATTCATTTATCTGTTTTTATAATAAATGATCTCCTCTTTCTCTATTTCCCTTTACTTTCTGATAATTCCTTCTAATGAACACCACATTCTTTGGAAGCCTGAATTTCAGGTCAGTGGCCCCTGTGGGCTTGTTCCATATGAATGGGGTTCATCTTCTGATAATAATAATAACAGATGACATTATACATATGTTGGAATAGTCTCAAATATAATAAGAATTTCTGGGATCAGTCTTAGAGGTGACAAGATATGTTGATAATAGTCCCCAAGGTGACAGTTATGTTGCGTATATTCTTTGATAAGACAAGAATTCAAGAAGTCTTAGATGTGACGAATGTGATGGTAATAGCCCCAGGTTTGAGAAGAATGTCCAAATTAAATTATGCAGATATTGAAAGGGTCAAGAAGAGCATTAGAAACTGGTGGAATCAGCTACTGGAGTGTAAGAAAGGTGATAAAAAGGTTAAGGAAATAGAGGGTGTCATAGCTTAGGAAAAATAAAAGTGAAATATTACTGCATTGTAAAAAGCGTGAAATTGAATAGTTGACCGAGGTGAATTGATCAAAGGAATAATTACCCTTAGCATGACTCTGAAAATTATAATGGCTACCTTGACTTCAAATATCTGTGATGGTGAACTGGTTTTGATTCGGAAAGTAAAAAAAACAGACAGACTATTGTAGCTTCGTACAGGAAGGAAGGAAATATATGTATATATATATATATATATATATATATATATATATATATATATATAATATATATATATATATATATATATATATATATATATATATATATATATATATATATATATATATATATATATATATATATATATATATATATATATATATATATAAACGGATGTATGTATGTATGTATGTGTGTGTGTGTGTATGTTCCAGCATAACTGAAATGCACTGAGCAATTTCAACCAAACTTGGTATACATATGACTTACTATCTGGAAAAAAATACCGTGGGGGTAAGACATCACTAGCACCAAAGAGCACCAAAAGGGGTGGGGGTGGCAAGGGATTCCCTGAAATGGGGCTGGTTCTGCCCGTAGACTTAGTGACTAAATAAACTACGAATTTATCATGCCTCATTTCAGTATACATGTGACCTACTATCTGGAAAATAATACTGTTGGGGTAAGACATCACTGACACCAAAGGGGGAGGGTTGGGAAGTGGGTGACTGAGATGAAGTGACACTGCCAATGCCCTTTAAGTCTAAGTCCAGGCCTGATAGGAAGGTGGGGTGAGAAGAGGTGAAAAATAAAATGTCAAAAATGACAGATATTAGTGTTTAATCCATAGTTTTCAAGGTCACTGAGATGAATAGTAACACTCTCGATGCCCTTTAAGTCCAAGATCAGTCCCAGTAGGAATGTGGGGTGAGAAGGGGTGAAATATAAAATGTCAACATGTTGGGCAATGTAATTGAATCTTAACAGGAAAGGGAGAGAGCGAGAAAGAGAGGAAGTGAGAGTAGATGGGGTGTTAGAGAGAGAGAGAGAGAGAGAGAGAGAGAGGGAGAGGGGAGGTGGGAGAGAGGGAGAGAGAGAGAGAGAGAGAGAGAGAGAGAGAGAGAGAGAGAGATAATTTATCCGTTGTCATTCCGAGTTTTCCCTGGCAGCGCCAGGTTGGTCAGCTAATATATATATATATATATATATATATATATATATATATATATATATATATATATATATATATATATATATATATATATATATATATATATATAAATTCAATGAAAATTTTTCAAGTAAAGAGAAAAATTGTATGTAACAAACATGGACCTAGCGGAAGCATAATGTAGCACTATAGAGAAGTTTCAGTGCAATATAATAATGACAAAATCTCGTTTGTTAAGTAGTGTTCAAAAGTTTTTATGATGAGAGCAAAGTTTGTGTTAGTACAGAGAACCGAGAGTGACTGGCTTGATATAGAAGACAGAAATGGGCTGCAATACAAGTGTAATACGTCTCTGTGGAATATTATCAATTTAAAGGACAGAATGATGAGACAAGCGAGCTTAAAGACAGCTGTAGGCATACGTTTATGTGATGAAAAGGGGAAGTGAATGAAGCATAGAGTGACCAATGTTTGCAGAAGATTCCGTGTATTTTGGTGAACGTCGAAAAAAGCTGCAGAAGTTGGTAAAGATATGAAAATTTCTTTAAGATTATGACACTAGTAAGTCAATGTACGCATGAACTGAGTTATGAAAGCAAGTGAAAGCCAGGAATATCGAATAATAAACGCATTTATCAACTGAAAAGGAATTTTATATGAATAATACCAAGTAAATCCCGGAATACAGAATTGATTCGGAGCCTGAGCTACATAGGGAATCCACGCATAACTACTTTTTGCAAGCAGGGTAACGGCGAAAATGAACAGACACGATAGAGAGGAGCGACAGCCGGACACATAAATCAAATGGGTAATTGTGATTAAACTGTCTCGGTCAACTTCCCCCAATCTCCGCCGCTCGCGCCCTACCTTCGGCCTTTATCTCAGGCGCACGCAGGTAACTTGAATGTCAACAGTATTGGGTCTCCGCGGCATGTTGCATCGCGTGGAACAGGTGATGACATGCGCAGTCTTTTCGGGATTCGTATATAAGGCAGGTCATAGAATTCGCAAGAGATACATTGTAAAAATAATAGCAATCGATTTCAAGTGAAACAATGCATTAGTTTTTCCAGCTCTTTATCCTGATTTCACAGTCATACGTACGCACCATCGTCCAAATCATTCCCTTTTTTCTTCCCTTTAAGCACAAGAGCGTTGACACGCGCATTCGAAAAAGCAGTTGGAGTTTTATGCTTGAATGAACTCGTCGTGACATTTCATTCTCGGGTTGGGAAAAAGAATGAAGAAACATCCGGCTGACCCATTTCTTTTATCCACTAACAAACGGCCGTCGCCAGTAATTACTGGTTAAAGCTCTCATTATAAAATCGGTCGGTGAACATTACCCATTCAGTCTCTCTCTCTCTCTCTCTCTCTCTCTCTCTCTCTCTCTCTCTCTCTCTCGTTTTCATCGAACACAAGAGTTAGGATAATGGGGAACAGCAAAAGTGTAAAGGATAATAGGGAACGGCAAAAGTGTAATATTATTTTATACAGCGAGATATAATTAATTTTCCGCAGCCGGTCACTATGAAATTTCTCGAAGTTAGATTTTAGTTGACGTCTTTCTCAGAAGCCGCCCATTTTAGGGTAATTTACTTCATCATATGGGCTGCAAAATCTCGGGCATACTCCAGTTACTGACGCAAAAACACCTGACATATATGGTCTGATTAGCTACCCCTCCAGCTGGGGTTAATGATTTATGCTAAAAGAGAATAAACATTCAGTATAATTCTCTCTCTCTCTCTCTCTCTCTCTCTCTCTCTCTCTCTCTCTCTCTCTCTATATATATATATATATATATATATATATATATATATATATATATATATATATATATATATATATATATATATATTATATAGTGTGTATGTATGTATGTCTGTATGCATGTATGTATGTGTATATATATACATACATACACACACACACACACACATATATATATATATATATTGCATAAATATTACATGCGTCTGCCTTTATCATGATGAATTGAAGGTCACGATGATGAAGACACTTATAACTTACTGAACAGAAAGCTCATTAGTCCTCTCATCCCAACTCCTGTGACGAGATTTGCGAACATCTTGGATGTCAAAGTATCCGCCATGGCGAAAACATCGCTGATATTGCAAACCGAGTTGAAATGTCCTCCAACAGTTATATTGTCAACATTATGTCTCAGAAAAAAGTTGCAAATTATAAAAAAAAACTCTTCTCTCTCCTTTTTCTTTCCTGAACCAGAAGGGGCATATATGTTCAGTAAGATGAGTCATTGCCCATCAATGCTTATTCTAAGACTAAGCACCCAGCCTTTATTGTCATTTGCTCGACTAATGGCTGAAAATGGCACCATGCGCTTACTGATTAACATTGCTGCTCCGGCTTTCAGCAGAGCAGAATGATTAATAAAGATTTCATAATATTTCTTTATATGAGACAGTTTCTCAGTACTTTAACGTTATATTCATGCAACATTATGACATCTGTTTTATAGTTATGTGCAATTCCCATTAGCGTCAACTGTTGTTTTCCTCATATAGTCCATCGATATTAAGTGTTTCATTCAAAGCCATTGCAAATACACGGATAGAAACAATGTTTATCATCATAAAAATGGTTAAGTTAAGTATACCTTAGTTTAACCAGACCACTGAGGTGATTAACAGCTCTCCTAGGGCTGGCCCGAAGGATTAGACTTATTTTACGTGGCTAAGAACCAGTTGGTTACCTAGCAACGGGAACTACAGCTTATTGTGGAATCCGAACCACATTATACGAGAAACGAATCTCTGTCACCAGAAATAAATTCCTCTAAGTCTTCATTGGCCGGCCGGAGAATCGAACGCGTGCCCAACACAGTGCTAGCCGAGAACAATATCGACCCGTCTAATGAGGAACTTATAAAAATGGTACTATAATTATACATTACCCTATAATTTTCCTTTTTTTTTACATTACTCAATCCATTTTTGTTCTTTTTCACTTTCAGCTTTCCACATTTTTTAGTTTTACTGACCACTTGTCAACGTTTTCAAGTTTTTTCTCAGAAGCATTTGCTGTCGGCGTCTTTTCTTCTTCATGAGTGCCGTTGTCGCCAGAATTATCGTCTGAAACCATTTCATTCTCGCCCGGTTCTTCAGTATGCACTCTGCAACAGCATCCATCACAGTACCCGATGAATCCCCTGCACATACCTCAAGTATTTTCCTCACAATGACTGCGTACCAAAGGTTGTTCGTGCACTTCAGCAGCAATTACTACACCTACCATTACACTATTAGAAACGTTATTTTTTACTACTACTACTACTGTAGTATCATCCTTGTCAATATTATTTTCGTTTAATGAACAAATAGTTATCTCATCCTCGGATCCTACATTCATTTTGGTCACATCACTTGTCTCATCTACCAACATGGCACCATTATCCTGTGACAATCCATCATGAGACTCGCGTATCACTTCCCACTCCATTTCATTACCTGCTTGCATTTCCTTCTTCCCTGGTTGCTACGCTGGAAATGCCATTATACTGAAAACGTTTCTCCTCTCTTCCTTTTCATATAAACAGTAGGCTGCACCGTGGTTAACCCTCCCGCACATGTAACATGTTTCACTTTGGCCATTTTAAATGAATAAAACATTACGACCTTGTATATTCATTGACGAGGGATATTACTCTTAATTCCACACGCGCAGTCATGATTCCATTTAATAAACCTTCTGCTTTCCCGTAAGTAAACTTGTGTAACCGTATTTCATATACCTTACTGTGTCCTGACAAGACACTTTCTAACACTATTATCCAAGTCGAAGGGTGCGAATCTTATAGATACGTAGTATAAATCCTACTAAAAAAAAAAAGTAGGTGTTTTGCTATTCAAGGCTAACAAAGCACTCTGGGAATCAACAAATACAAATAAAAAAATATTAAACTCAAGTATTGTTTCACCTTCTCCCAATGAAAAGTCTTTTTCAACGTTGCTATCACAAATGAAAAATTTTTTTTAAACAGAGTTCTTGGTAAATTTCACAACCACCTTATCTCCGTTTAGTTGTTGAAAACAAAAAATACCGTTATGATCAACCTTCATTACATCAAAAATTTTATCACATACGACCTGTAATAAGGACTAAAAGAAACCAATAACCCTACTGAGTCTTGTCTTCGCATTGGTCGCAGCTAACCCATGTCTGTTTTACTAGAAGACATCTTATTAATACCAATATAGCCGTGGCTTCAAAGGAAGCTACCTAACATGAGTTATCAAACCCAGTTCACCTGAATAATCAAAAGCCTTCTGTTACTGCTACAGGGGTTTATTTACCAGTTCGTCAGGGCTGGAACCTCCAAACTAGCTCGTTTCCAAACAAACCGGAGCTGTGAGGCAGACCTTCGCCTTCGAAAGCCCAGTCAGCAGACCTCCAGTTACAATGACTCAGTTACAAGTTCAGGGGGCCCGAAATCATTTACAAATTTCGAAATTATCTGTAAGCAAATAAAAAAATTCTTGGTCTTTTAAAGAATGAAATACAAGAAATACCATATGAAATTTATTCTATATACGTAGGAAAAATTGTCAAAATTCTGTTCTGCAAAATGTTCCGTTCGTCATCGTATCACAGACCACGCCCAGACATCGCCTGAGCAGGTTGCAGCGATTATAAATCCCATGAAGAATAAAGTAACCCAGGTGATGGCAACAACAGTCATAACATAAGAATCCAACTCGTTAGTGTTACAGCCATCTCAATAATAATAATAATAATAATAATAATAATAATAATAATAATAATAATAATGCCTCTTAGTGCCCCACATTTTATCGCAAGCGCGTCATAAAGTAAACTGGGTCCCCAGCATTTTGGTCATGAAAGCAGTATTGAATCTTTTTACTGCAGTCAGTTTGCATAATCAAACGACCATTAAAGTTACCTTAACCGTCCCCGTTGACAAGGTTAATTTGACCCACTACCTGCCTCTACAGTCACGAGTAATTACTCGTTAGAGGGATAATCCACGAATTATCTAAAATGCCACTCACACAAGACTGCGGAAAAATTTATCTTCTCCTGTCACCCGTGACGACGACGACTGTTCCCCGGAGCTAAATTAGATTTTTTTCAGTCCTCTCTCTCTCTCTCTCTCTCTCTCTCTCTCTCTCTCTCTCTCTCTCTCTCTCTCTCCAAAGCAAAGCTTTCTTATCGTGAAATCTCATAAAAGTACTCAAGCTGTTTGTGAGAGGAGAATACTGTCATTTTCACATGTCCCCCTGGAAGGATTTTGAAATCATTCTTCTACGTTATAAATGGAAAAGCTATCTTCTCTTATACGCAGGAACTAAAGTGCTTTGCTTAAGATTCGGCTTTAACTTGTGATAGTGAATAAATATTACAGACAATACCAAACGACATGTCAAAATTTACGTAAAATCATAAAGTTCGAAGTGAATGTGAGAGAGATTAAAGGTTATAAGAGTAACATGGGAAGAATGAAAGTAGTGGACTTACCTAATTATTTACAAATTACATTACGATCGATAAGAGAACGAGGAATGAGATAAGCGTGAAAGGAGTAGATTTCAAAGCTAAAGCAGTTTGAAATTTGCAGAATCTTGGAACAGAAAGTCACTGACGGAAACGAGAGAAGAAGTCTTCGCGGAAGCAAAGTGCATTGTATAGTCAAAATGTTTAAAATAGTGACATACAGATAAGAAGCTTTGGTAATGGTGAGCATAAGTGGAGAACATGTTTTCAACAATTGCCGGATAATCGTATAAAGCACTGGTTAGGACGACCAATAAGTCGTCAGCTTGCATTCAGTCTATTCCTGTTTTTGATGTGTGTAAAATATGTCATGAACACACTCTGGCAACTTATTTCTAGATATCACATACAAGTTGAAAATAAGTCGACGGCTGTAAACAGAGAACAAATCCTTGGTAAATGTTGAAAAATCCTATGAAAGCCTGGTTACAACTACCAATAGGCTGTTGACTTGTATTCAACCTGTTTGTAATGTGTGTGCGATAACTTGCCGACGTCTGTTCGTTGACGTTTTACAGCAGGGTGGACACAACATAAGTTACGCATGAGTGTTTATGATTTATTTTACTGGGGTACGGTGGGACCCTAATGCAACATAGCTTCAGCGGCCCAATGTACTTGTTTAACTTTATGTAGTAGCTTAAAAAACTTAGTTTTATGCAAACCTGAAAGTAACTTAGAAAATGATATAGAACTGGTTTCGTTCTTAATCCATTGGTTATTGGTTAAGTGAACAACGACTCTGTATCTGATTTTCTTGCAGTATTTCCGCTTAAGAGAAACATTGTGGCTGTATACTTTTTTTATTTTCATATTTTTCACTACATTTACAATACACCACATTGCATTTCAGTGCACATTATTACATATTTTAACAAAAAAAATTAATATATTTTTCTGGAAGCCAGTCTTTTTCTGTGTACTTAACAACAATCAACATAATCTGTTTATTATTTTTTCTTAATTAAACAATAATTACAATAACCATATTACATTTCTATACGCATTATTAGATTTTGTCACAAGGATTAAGAAACATAATGAATATATTATTCTGTAAACCAGTTAGGGCGTTTTTTCTTTATGTATTTTCCTCAGTAGCCATCTGTCGTAAGCAAATTTCCCTTTCAAAAAATTTAACATTTCATGTCTTGCAGACTTTTTATTTCTACCTATCGAAACTGAGTACAGACATCCTGCTAGCAACACAGTTGAACAATTCCTATCTACTTTTGACTTCCCATCGAAAAGAAACATCAATTTTTATAAAACCTTTATCTGAAATTTTGCATATATCAAGAAGGATACGTTGAAAGTTCAACAGAATAAGTTTTACCATATCACAAAAGTAAAATATATGTAAGATACACTCCAATTCTGCACAGTTCTCACACCATCCATTGAACTAAAACATAACTAGTGAACATTGTACATAAAAAATATATGGTAAATGTGCATGGTGTGTTAAACTAGTGCTATGCAGCCTTTCTTGAACTACACCAGAGCAAACCACCTCTCGCCAGTTCACCCTTTTCTTCCATTCCGTTGTCTTTCCTTCTCGGCCGTTCGGCAGCCATTTTCCGAACACTTCCGTTCTCTTTTCCTTCTCATTTAGATCCCTTTGGTTCCCCTATTTCTCGTACCACGGCTGCATTACAGCGTTATCTTGAATAAATCATTAAAAGGCAACTAATTGACCTTTTGGTCATAGTCAGTGCGTTCTACGCCTGTAAACCCCCTCCAGGCCCCTTTTATTACTCACAACAAAGCTCCATAAAAATACAGCCTGCGTGGGTCCCATACGTTGATTATAACCTGTGTAAAGCTGCCTCGTAATCGAGGGATTAATGTCGATTAGTATAATATTAAAGTGATTAATCAAGTTATTCCGTAGTTGCTTAAATCGGAGGTAGGCGGCACACCGGCACACCACAGGGCCACAAATAGGTAGAAATTACATTCAAGTACCATCATCATTTCAAGCCTGGATGTTGTTAATAAGCAAAAATAACTAGTTTGTATCGTATAGTCAGTGATGATGAGCAATGGTTGATGAATATAGGAAATAAAAATTATGTAAAGTGTACATTTATTATTGCAGTATGTACAGTATGTAAATACTTGAACACGACTATGAAGTTGAATCAACATGCTTGAGTATTCCAACTCAGAAGAGACTGGAGAAGTTTTTCATTCAGACAGGCCTGGTGCTGTATTCAAGGAAATTCTAGTGATTACTGTACTTCTTACTCAAGAAGGTCTGGGTTTTCCAACTCTTCTGGTGCTCAGAGAAGCCCAGCTGTTCAAGCTATCAGTATCCCCATTCCATCATTATCTCGTCTATATATGGAACTTCCATAATTTCCTGTATATATTATTTGTCCCCAAATCCTGCTGGCCCAGCTGGTAGTATCTTGATGTGGGCCACAACGTCAGGTTACGAGCACCTGCTGCCTCACAGTTTGAAACCTCTAAGATAAAGACTAGATCCATAATAAAAAAAAAATAGCGAACACAGTAATCTTTGGCTGCGCAATGGTAGACAGCGTTGAAGCGAGTGCTTTTTTTCGTTGACTTCAATTGTGTACACCTGGTGGACGACCTTGGTCAAAACCCATAAGCAATGTCCAGAGCCTCAGGCCTTCCTTAGTCAGCTGGGAAGCATGCTACAGGGAACTGGCTAACCATTAATGTATTTAGCCAACAAATCCTCAATGGATTCTACCACATTAATGAATAGACAAAATATGTATTGTCATTAACATTTAGATAAACTAGACCTATGGGAGAGAAAAACAATATTATATGAATATATTACAAAAACTGATTAGATGTAATAAAGTCATATATTGATCATAATAATTCAATCTAAATGAATGAAGTAATCCTCCCCCAGCATCCGGACATACACTTACGCTGGGTTCCGAAATAGGTCATGGGAGGAGCCTATGCTGCCAATGCATGAAATGACTGGACAACTGCTGACCCTTGACAGCACTCATTAATCACAATCAGGAATTCCAATTTTCAAGTAGTCAATATCTATTTGGATTAGAAACATGCCAGCTGATCCACACAGTTCTGATCATCCTCCTATCACTTCTCCAATGCTTTCATTTTTTCTGTTGAGATTCTTGCAGAGGTTGAAAGCTCCTTGCTCTAAAAACATGTGGGCAATCCTGTCACCTCCACATGGGTAAAAACCAAGATGATCCAAAATAAAGAGACTAAGTATGGTTAACACTGAAAATGTGCTGGAAAAGGAGGGTGAAAATACAAAATGTGAATAATATGAGCGAGTTGAGCCAAAGCTGCTGTTTTTTCCACACATTATACTGTACCATAGCCTACTTTTTTACTAATAAGCACAGTCCCTAGGATGTGGTTCATTACGCATTAATTCATGAGTCAAGTATGATTTCCTTGTGCAGAAAGTTCCACAGTATTAACTTTATATTGAACACTTAACATAAGCATATCATCCACTCTACAAATACACTGCACCACTCATTTCTGTCTCACAGCCTTCCTTAAGTCCCTGTGCAGTATGACCACTTCGAGAAGCTTGCACCCTCCATGTTTCTTCTGAGACTTCGAATTCGTATGAGCACATCCTTTCCCAAGGTTATTCTCTTTTATTCTATCCATGAATCAAGTTACCTCAAAACATTTTGACCCATTCTTCCCCTGTGCTAACCATTATACCATCAGTTCAACCCTCTTTATTCCACATACAAACATATTCGGTTTCCACATACTGTAGTTTTCTTTCATATGCATTTAACATCAACATATTTCTTCCTTGAAGGGAAGAGGGACCAATAGTCCTTTCATACATTTTAAATGAGACTTACTCAGAAACTTCTCTCCCAAACCCATTAGACAGCTCATGCCACTTTTCTTGGTTTTATTTTGGTTTTATTTTGTTAATGTTGAAACACAGTTTTCTGACATTTTAAATAAAATTAAATAACAATATACGTGACTAAAAATATCACAAAATAAAACAGTACCTCCATGTATAGAGGCTACATTATCATATTTTGTAAAACATCAGTTACTTGACACTCATAAGTCAGCAATTTAAATCATTATATAATATCATTGCTTGGATCACAATGCACCAAGATTAAGAAAAGAAACATTTTTGTTGAAAAAAATAAAGCAAATATACTTTTTTCCCACAAAATATCTATTCAACATAGTCACTGTCGTCTATATCTGCTGGTGATTCATCCATTGAGTTCCTATGGACATCACCACATCCACACATATCAGTGCAAACCAACTGATTTATTTTACATCCACATGACTTTGTAATACATCCTGTTTTGCAGTTGCATTTTCTAAGTTCTAGCAGTGTCTCAGGAGTCGGGGCATTAATGCAGTAAACTGGCTTCAGTCGGGCATCAACTAATTCCCAGCAGTAATGTGTAGGACTTGGAACCTGCAGGTTAGGTTTTTTTTGAGGACTTCCAAACCAGAGTCATATAGTAAGCCTTAGATGTGTGTGGAATCAATGTTCCTGAAGTTGGGGTGACTATTTGCCTTCTTTACCCTTTTGTGCAAATAATACCCATCATAAGTCCCTTACACTACATTCAGAAATGTCTCCAGTTCTGTAAAGTAGCCACAAGTACCTTTCCATTTGGTGTGGGATCCAATCTAGCATCTCACTAGATACACCAAAGGCAGCAAATGCATCAAGGATATTATCATCAGCTCCCATAAAAGCTTTGAAATGACTTACCACACTTTTTCCAGCAAACGATCTTGTGTTGTCTGTTCTTTTAAATGCACACCACCCAATCTGTGCTTGTGCTCTCTTTTGTCCTAGCCTCATGTAGTTTTCTTGAATGAGATCTTTCCACCCTTCCTTCTATATAGAGTGGTTGACTTGGGCAGCATAGGACAGTGGCCTGTTAGAAGAACAAAAACATCAGTATCAACCGAGAAAACATGAAGCCTGGAGCAGGGATCTTTATGCATCACATCAAATGCTTTGAGAATTACAAGCTGGTCTCTTTTGTCTAAACTATGTTTTCCAGCAGCCATCTCTGGCATACTAACCACATCAGATAGAGAACAATTAGCTTTCATATTTGTGTGATACATAACAATCACCTTCTGTGACTTGCCTTGTCAGCTCTGCTTTCGTGCTGATATGGGTAAGAGTCTTTCAGACTCGTGATTTTTGTATCATCATTGACCTGGTAGTGAACAGGTGTTGCTCTGAGTGTTCGCTTATCATGAGTTTTTTCCTTGAGAGATCCAGGTAGATACTGGTCAAAAACAACCATGATCTCGTTATAACATGTACTCATTCCAGTCACAATATCAACAAACTTTCTAGCAAACTGCTTTGCATTTGATAGATCTGGTGTTTTAGACACCATGTTAACTATACACATGGCATCAATTATCAAAACTGAAGGAACACTGTTCCTTGGGTCATATGTGAATGCACCTTCTGGGAGACAAAAAACACACAGATTCTGGTCAAAAGTTTTTCTTTGTTTTGAAGAGGATGCCTCTACAATTGGCCTTTGCCTTTTTTTCTGGATAGCTCCAGTAATGCCCTCTTCATATTTCCTTTGAGCTCGAGCCAAAAGAACATTATGACATAGGGACTGATAGCATTTTCTATGGTAATGGTACTTTTTGTCATCAGAAAATGTCATATCTTTTACTCTGCTTTACACTTCAGTCTGTTTCCCCACTTTAGCCCAGTTTTCACAATACGATTTAATTGTTTCTAATGATTTGACACTTGCTACCAATGAGGGTCCACCTACTGTCTCATTACAGATGATGCACTTATTCACCATTATTGCCCATTTCATTTAATAGAAGTCATACGATATTTAAAACCTGGGTATTTCTGGAAATAAGAGAAAATAGCAATACGTTAATTTTAGTAAACTTATCATTGCTAAATAACAGATAACATGAAATTAAAAACTAGAAACACAGAAAAAAAGAGAGAAATTACCAACTGTTCTCTTGGAATATAGTAAAAAAAATTACCAACATACAGTGGAAAAAGCCTCAAAACTTATATATATATATATATATATATATATATATATATATATATATATATATATATATATATATATATATATATTATAAGGTGTTATAATATATATAACCATTCTACAAGTGTTATATGTGTCTCTGTAAAAATTTTGATGTTTTGCTTGCAGATTCGTCATTTGTTGTAATGATATGATTTTAAAATGTCTTTTTCTCACAGATAAATTGTGTATCTTGTAATCTTAAAATGTCTTGGTATGTTTTTTCCATTTGTTTGATATATATTAATACATATACTGAGTGTTATGAACTCGAATTTTTAGTGTTAGCGCCGAACAGAGAGAAAGGGTGAGATTCTTATCAGATTGCTTCCTTATGTACACAGTTGTTTGGAGGAAGGCAAAGAGCCCTCTTGACTTATCGTGATGAGCTGACAGGTAGCGGCAAATTGCCTATTATGCATTTGTTCTGGATGTCTAACCCATGTTTCTTAGCTGTGTCTATGCCTATTATCTTTTCATAACCTGAAAAAGAGAGAATGAGTGAGTAAGGTAGTTGAAGTTGACATGCTGACAGCTGACCAAGAATTTGGTCCAAAATACCTTTTTCTGCTTAACCCTGAACAGGAAATGTCAGTCACTGATAAGAGCCCTGGCATATTTCCTTCTGGGACTTAGCTCCAGTCATGTATGTATTCCATACATACATGTATACCTATATGTATAATGTATGTATACTTTATGTATCATGTATTCTGGGAGGGCTTTGAAGATAAAAGAGGAGTGCTGAATGAGAAGCACTCAGCCAGGAACAGGGCCTGCTGGAAATAAGGTGTCTCTCTCTTCACTCCCTTTCAGGCGTGAAGGCCTTGACTAAGTAAGTTATTCGTCTTAACTCAGTTAGTTTCCCTAAATGAGTCTTACTTTTGCAATGCAGCTAACTAAAATGACCTACCTAACTGCCAGGAGAGGATACTAGTTTTACTAACTTACTACAGCAAAGCTTAACACTAAACAAAGGTATTTACAGACTTCTACTGGCTGTCTCTGACAACAGAGGAACCTTATTCTTAGGTACATGGAAAATTGTGTCTTGTTGACATGATCTACTATCCTACTGCCCTGGTACTAAATTAAATGACACTGACCTAACTAACTGCAATTATTTACAGATTGCACAGTCCTTTACAGAATAGCACATGCAATATTTTCGGACACGAGCAACCTGAAGGGTTAATTATGTTAAGGGGTCAGGAGTATACCAGCTTGAGTATTGGACAGTTTTATCATGAGTTTATTAACAGGTTAGTACTGCAAGATTGCCTAGGGTGTTAGGTGTTAGTCTACTTGGGCAGAGATCACGCCCACTACCTCCTCTGGGTGTAGGTGCCAGGATCACTCTGAGATGGAAATGGCACTGTGCCAATGGAACACGAGTGCCAAGGAGAGCTTGCGGCTCTTATGGATTAATTGGATCTCTTCCCCACCTTCTTCTTTCTCCAGGTTCCTCCAAGGTCTGGCTACACCATTCCTAGGAGGTAACGAGGGCACCAACTCTGGGGAAAGGCCAGAAGTCCTGTCAGGAGCAGAATCAGAAATAACCCTATAATAATAACCATTACCTTGTTATCTTTAGCTTCAGTTCTGTCACCCTTTATCTTTTACCTTGTGAATAATGGAATCGAGTTACTTTACGAATTACTTATTCCTCGATTGGTCTCCCTTCCTTGTCTAGTAATATCGAAGCTAATTCTCGGTACTAGTGGACTAGGAAACAGTTAAATTGAATTCTGAATGTAATTTTGCCTTAGGGGCCAACACCTAGATCTCAGAACATAAGCAATAGATGTAATTAATAGTATAATTTACCTTGAAATTGCATCTATCCAAAGAAAATGGAAAGGTCGCCTTTCATACCAGTCGGTTAGATTAAATCAATTTATTTACAGATTTGCAACAAGAAATTAATATGGACAGGCTGGCAGTTCAGCAATCAAGGCACATGCAATGCGCCATAAAAAATGTAACTACAGTTAGCAAATAAATAAAAGGTTGACACAAATCTTATAAACCGCTTAAGACTGGCTGATGAAATTATTTTACATTAGCACAACAATAATGCTGAGGGGCCTAACATATGGCCCTTGTAGAATGTTGATTGCAGAAGTGTCTTGCACGTGGCAAGATGGAAATGAGTCTTCTAAGGCAATTGTTTCACAAGGGCAGGGGCAGAACACGAAGAGCCAGATAACAGAATTCTTATTGCATCTGTGCATGGAGCTCGCTATCAGAAGATGGATTCAGGCCGCAGAAGTCCCGACACGTGGCTAGCGGGAGGAGGACAGAAAAGCACCATGCTTAGTGCTGTTAAGAGTGGAGCGACTTTGCACTTCGGATTTGACCCATGTGATTCTAGTGCCAAGCACAGGACAGCAGTACATCTGAAACAAGCAAATAACAACCAGCATAAAGGCCCATTTACTATCATGACTTGTCCTTGCGCACTAACGGCTTTCTGCCCCCCAATATCGTATGACAGTGGTGTAGGAAGCCTACATTCTGTCCCCCCTGGGGGGGGTCTCCTCCAGCCGCCATGAAATTTGACTTCCTAGTGAACGGGCTGGAGAGACAAATTTCTATAAATACATAAGAACAGTAATGCATTCATGGTAAGTTTCGATGTTGAGGCTGTTGACAAACGTGCCTCCTTACCGAAACAAAAGAAATTGTACTTATGAAATTTTTCCTTACCGAAAATACTATATTCAACGGGTTTGATTTAAATAGTTTTAGAAGGCTCCTTGAACTTGCAGTAATTGATGCCCACTTTATTTTTACCAAAAAGTTTTATAAATAGGTTGATGGCATGGCAATGGAGTCACCAACGAGTCCTACATTCGCCTTGATATTTAAGTGTCACCTTGAAGAACTGTTTCTTAGACAATACCCAGAGTTATTTCGGACCATTTTTTAGACGATACGTCAATGACACGTTTTTATTGCTTGAAGAAAAATCCCATGCTAATATGTTTTTCTTGAGTTTGTCAGCACATTTCATCAGAATATTAGGTTTACCATGGAAATAGAATCATAATCATTTACCTTTCCTAGATAAAAACATTTCACGTTGTAATGGGAGATTTCTCACAGGTATTTTTCTGAAAAAAATATGTACACTGCTCTTTGACATTAAAGTTGAATTCAGTAAAGACACTTTAATCCAGTGCCTGTTCCCTGTGTTCGGAACGGAATAAATTTCATAATATAATTTTTAGAAGTATTTTTTTAAAAATAGCTGTTAACCTTCTGACCTCTTTAACAGAATTGTTAAAAAGTTTTTAAACAATATTTATCGGCCTGGCTTATTATGTCCTCAAGTTCCGAAGAAATTACTGTATTTTTCATTACCATACGAGAAAAACGCAGCCTTTAGAAGTGAACTTATAATACTCTAAGCACCTTGTACCCTTATGTTAATTTCAGGTTTGTTTTCAAAAAACCTTCAACACTGGGCAGACTTTTCAAATTCAGAGGCAGATCTACCTGACGCTTGCTGAAAGTCCGCATTGATTCCCATAGAGATGTCAGTTGTCGCATTGGTTGCATTTTAAAATCAAAAGAATTTCGGCCATAAGGAACAATTCAGATTCATGTAAAACCGATAATTTGTACAACAATTTCAAAATACTCTGTCAAACTACCGATTGCCTTTCTCTCCTTTTCGAATCACTTTACATCAAGAAACTGTCGCCTTCCTTAAACAACCAAACTACTTCCACTCCATTACACATTGCCTAACTGCCAGTTACTCTCTCTCTCTCTCTCTCTCTCTCTCTCTCTCTCTCTCTCTCTCTCTCTCTCTCTCTCTCTCTCTCTCTCTCTCTCTCTCTCTCTCTCTCTCTCTCTCTCTCTAACACCTGTTTGACTATTCTGTTCCTTATCAGTCGGCAGCCACACCTCTTAAAAGTAA
>NC_089787.1:47756603-47786603 GCF_040412425.1 Macrobrachium rosenbergii
TAATCTTACTCCTTATAATAAACGGTGCCAGAGGGTCACAAATAAATCTACCCCTGCCCTTCCAGCCTGTATAAATATACGAAGACCCCAATTCGTCTTGTGAAATGATCGTTTCAAATATCGGACATTCGAGGATTTATGATCAAGCGCCGACGGAAATTAGGACTCGCTCGCTGTTATAAAATTCTTTCATTACGCCAAATTAAAAGATCGGTTTCACGGATCAGTCACCTAATATTGTTGGGACACGAGATGGTGAATTTATTCCAAGGTCTGTATGCGCAAGGTAATAATAAAGTAAATAAAATGAAGAAACACGCCACGATATCCTTATACGAAAGTAGTATGGTAAATAAAACTGAGTTTATACGAGACAATTACCTATAATTGCCTATAATAATCTTTATTTGTTTTTTAGTGGGGGAAGTGGTTCAAGGTTTCTCTCCTTCTCTCCCTACGTTCTTGCTTCTGGTGTGGAAATTACACTTCACTGGTCGTTAAATGCTTGCGGGCTGACCTTTGCATCCTCAAATCTGAACCCATTCGAAATTGAAGGCAAAGAATTCAGTCCCCGCCACCAAGGGTTTCAATTTTCGTGAGGTACTGCCTCTGTCATGGTAATTTGTAAATCCTCAGATCTGAAGTTTTACGCAAATGTAGGAAATAAAAATAAATGAATAGACATTAGAACATGAGCTGCTAAGGGGGTGGGGGGTGGTGTTGTAGTTGCCTTGTATTCGTTCACAGTCAGCTTGGAGCTTAGGGATGTGAAGTTGCAAAAATCTGGATGATAGTTTGTCATTGTTATAACTGGTGATAGAGCAGTAAGATAAAGTTTCTTTACATCAGCTTTTAGCGTTACTGCCACGTCTCTTCAATAAAGGGACAGTGGGGAGTACCCCTTCTGACATTCTTAATTCAAAAGGCTTCACTTCTGGGGAAAGAAAATCTCGCAGGATAATCGAACTTTCTAAAGCATTTCGGTTCTCAAGCTGCAAGAAATCTCAGTTCTAGTAGGTTCCTAATTTAGGGATGGCATTAATTCAAAGTTAATACATTGTAGGACCAAAAGCTGATAAATTCTTTTCGCAATCTAAAGGTTTTGAGGGTTGAAGATAATTCCGAATACCAAAGAATGTACGTATATATATATATATATATATATATATATATATATATATATATATATATATATATATATATATATATATATATATATATATATATATATATATATATATATATATATATATATATATATAGTGGTGTTTATATCTGCTTAGCATCTTTCATTTCGGACGGCTTGGTTCATTGTCATATTCTTTCCCTCTGTGGAATATTTTCACTGCCTCCTATTTTTTATGTCATAATTTCCCTCTGCGAAGTGATGCTTCGTTTGCAGTAAGTTTTTTTCCTCCGCCTTGTTTCCCACAGGCTTGAGCACCAGAAAAACACTCCTGGCAAAATTCATGTCAGTCGCAGGATAAGCCCTCGAAAGAAGAGGAGGGAAAAGGAAAACACGATGTAAATATACACGACTACTACTGCAGTATGACTACTACTGGCACAGCTACTAATACTCCTGTCACTGTTTTCCACCACAGTTATTTCTGTTTAACAGCAACCCCCATCACAAAGTCCTTTTTTTCACCCAGCAGCTAAATCGTATCTGAATCTCGTCACCTATGACTCAACTTGGCCGACATACTCAATTGCGGAGAATTGTGTGCCGAGATAATCAATCCCTTCTTTTGAAGACCAGAATGGAATTTAGGTCAGGCCGTTTTGCCCTTAGTCGCAGTTCCCGTCTCAGTGCCAAGCGATGATCCCATCCAGGTTATTGGATAAAAATTTCAAAGAAGATATTGATGTCTTCGCATACAGCGATTACCCGTCGACCGTTTACTCGACAGGCGCTTGTCTGTCCTATATTAAGAAAATCAAATAAACCTCTCGGCCGTCGACCGTTTACTCGACAGGCGCTTGTCTGTCCTTTATTAGGAAAATCAAATAAACCTCTTGGCTATATATGATGCTCAGTGTGATTCAGCTTCGCTCCCACTAGCCTCTTAAGATTAGTTAGAAGTTTCTCTAACACTTGTTTTAATATAAAGCAGGTAAGTTAAGTCATGCACATAACAACCTTATCTATCCGTGCGTTAGTGACCTTGATAGTTGTTACGCCAAATAAATCACAATCATTCTATTAGGACCTGAGATAGGCAAGAGCATAAAAACATATAAGTTAGATTAGATGAAAGTGACATAAGCTACGATCGTTTGATGGTAATATAACGTCGACAAATGATCGAAAATTACTGGATACATAATATAGTAGATTTGGTCAGCAAGCTAATTTGACGTTGATAGCTTGTGATCAACTTTAGGTAGGTGTATAGGGTCAAGTGAACAGCCAAGAAATCCCCTCAACTGAAGGCTGACAGAATAAGAAATGACCAATGTTTATTCCGTTAATACCCTGACGCTGATACTACTGTAATATCGACCAGAAGCACGTTTATCATGTCATCCAGTAGGAAAGAGGTAACAATCAGTGAGAGAGGATTAATATACATGCTTAGCCTGATTTTATATATATATATATATATGTGTGTGTGTGTGTGTACAGTATGTATATATATATATATATATATATATATATATATATATATATATATATGTGTGTGTGTGTGTGTGTGTGTATGTGTGTGTGTGTGTGTGTGTGTGTGTGTGTGTATAGTATATATATATATATATATATATATATATATATATATATATATATATATATATATATATATATATATATATATATATATATATATATATATATAGCCAACAGTCAAGCGGCAAATTCACAATCAGGAGATCCATAAGACAAGAAGTCTTCAAAGTTCTTTATTTAGAAACGTTTCGTGCAATCCTTTGCACATCATCAGTCTGCAATAAATTATAAAGAGCAGTTAAAACTAAAGTTAAAATAACAATTATTATACCGACAGTAAAAAAATTTTATAAAGTCAACATAAAAGCAGAAAAATTTTTTATGAAAAAATAAAATAAAATCAATAAATAAATATATTAAAATTCATCAAGTTTGTGAAGGAAATTTAACTACCTTACAGTACAACGCAAGAGGGAAGAATGGCCAGAAGAAACGTCAATGCCCAGACAACACCTTAAGCGAGAGAGAGAGAAACCGCAGAAGTGTTACTATTCAAATTAGGGGACAGGTGCTTTATATATAATGACTCAAGGGTAGTTAAAAAGGCAGTTTGAGATGTAGCACTGAGAATCGAAATATGTGTTTTTTCAACATGAATTTTTACATTTAGTAGCATGTGTTCGAATGCTAGAAAGTTCTGGATTGGATATACGGGAACCTGTACGATAACTGAGTCCTAAGTGGCTGTAATAGCGGACTTGCAACAGTCTTTTACTGGAACCAACATAAGTACCAAGACATCTTGGGCATTCAAATTTATAGATAATGCTGGACCGCATAAAAGCCTGCAACTTGTCCTTATAGGAGAAAAAATTTCCAACCTTTTTTGGATTCATAGGTATCAAATTTAATTTTTAAAAACCTGTTTCTCTTTCAATGATAATTTTTATTTTTGAACGTAATTTGTCCGAGTGGGTAAAGGGAATAACAGCATACATGTTCAATTTAGGAACATTAAAGTTTTCAGAGGAGGGAGACATATATTTAGAAAGCATATTATTAATTATTTTCTGGACTAGGAATTGAGGATACGAATTAGCCGAAAAAAACTTTGATAAATAATCAATTTCCAAGTGAAAATTGATGGTTTTTCTTGGTAGGGGGATCGGTCGAACTGAGCCCGAGGAGGACATTGGATTGTCACCCGTGTCGTCTTCTTTGGTGGCCGAAGCAGGGGCATTCGATACAGGCTCTACCCTGAGTCTTCGCAGTTCCGTGAGTTCATCGGCCATTTGAGACATGGCAGAATCCTTACCCATGGTCGTGTCTGCAGGAGACTGGGAAAGAGAGGAAGAGGTCGTGGTCGGCATGATAGGCTCGCAGGTCACCATGACCAGCTCAGGCACGGATTGCAAGGCCACACCTTCAGTTGAGCTTCCGCTGTAGTCCGAGGGATCCATCTCTCTTACCAGCACTGGTAGTGGAGCCAAGCCAGGAGAAGAGAGGGGATCTGGATTTGGATCTCTTGAATGGAGATTGGGGGCGCACTCTGGCACTGGCACTAAGGCAGGGTCACGCACTAGCACTGGATTGGGAACTTGCTTGTCGTTTGGGACGGACAGAGGTTGCCACTGGCGGAGATTGTGAATCAAGTTTGGGATCTCCAGGAGGGAGATCTAGTTGGTGCCTTGTCACTGGCACTGGTGCAGGGCTTGGCACTGGAATGGGATCTGGAATCAACTTTAATGGGGGTGGCCACTGCACATTGTACTCAGGTGGCACTGGTAGTGGAATGAATGCAGGCGTTTGAGGCTTACTCATGCCTAATGAATGATTTGAGGGTTTTGGACCCCTGGATTGCTGTAATTTAGATGGGGACTGGAAGTCCTGTCCCAGGAGGATGCCATAACCTCCAGGAATATAGCTTGCTACTGCAAGGTTGCAGATTTTGGATCTATGAGTTCTTGTGACTCTCAACTAAACAATAGGGAGTATCATTTTAAAGTGATTGATACCCTCAACTGTGACGAGTTTACATCAGTTAACGTTAGCTCCATAGAGAACTTAGTCCTTCCTTTTGAGGGAAATTTGTGGGTCGGAGTCACCAAATGCCTTGACCTGGCATGCAGGGTAGCTACCTCAAGGAGGTGCCACTTATATAGGACCCTCGGCTGGAGGGCCTAAGGGCTTTAGTTTTGTAACTGCCAAAGCAATGGTGGGAGTTCTTGGTTTATTTATTAGGGCATTTTGCCCAAGTGGGTGAGTGGCCATAAACTTTGCAATTAGTGCAATAATTCTGGCTGTAATCTCTTCATGGCACTGCCCCTGCAGAGGGTGTAGGCTTGTTATTTGGTACCCCTGGGATTGGGGGCACTTGTTGTGGTGGACTCCCAGGAGGTGGTTTTAAAGGCACTGTGAGCAGTGCCTGAGGCTTGTTTCAGCACTGCTCTGTGGGATGTCCGGCTTTCTTGTAGTGCCCACATACAATGGGCTCCTGTGAGTACCTGTTCTTGGGTGGAGGGGTGCCGGAGGTGGAAGAAGGAGGGCAGATCTTGCATCCCGTGAGCTTATGTGGGCGTGATGGGTGTCCCACGTGTCCGCAAGCGACAGCACTCCGCTAGGGTGCTTTTTCACAGACATGGGTGGCTAAGGCAGAAGGGGTGTAGTATAAGAAATTCTCAATCTTATAGAGGGCCCTATCGGATTGATACGCCCAGTCAGACAAGGTCTGTCCTGCTTCTTTTATCTAGCCTCTCCAGCGTTGTCTCCAGCATTCAGGGGTGATCTCGGATGCCTTTATGATTGCCCTGTGCACTTCCACCAGTTTCCCTTGATCTGCCTCAAGGAGGGCGTTAAAAGCAATTAGACCCTTTCCTCTAAGGAATTTTCCCATGAGTAGAGAGACTTCGGCAGGAGCAATTGGGTGTGCGCCAAGGACCCTTTCTACCCAATCGAGCCACACCTCAGGCTAGGCCTCAAACCACTTGGGCATAAAAGTATGAGCCTGAGTGAGTGAGGGTGGATGCACTAGGAGCTGGAGAGGAGCTGGTATTGCCAGCTTGGGCCATCTGGAGCTCATGGGCCCATTGCTTTTCTTCCCTTTTGATCCTATCCTTTCTATCTTGTTCTTCCTTTGCAAGTCTATCTAGCCTAGCTTGTTCTTCCTTTGCAAGTTTATCTAGCCTAGCTTGTTCTTCCTTTGCAAGTTGATCTCTCTCCTTGGCAGCATCTACCTTTGCTTGGACCCAGTCCAGCAGGGTTTGTCCCGTCTCTCCCAGTCCCTTCCTCTTGAATGGAGAGTGCTTTATAGTCCTCTGCTTGCATTGTGCCAGTATTACAGGCGTTGTAGGACAATACCTGGGAGGAAAGGGGTGGGGTGTCTGGAGAACTGTGGTTGATTTGTAGAGAACTTAATTTCTAGGGGGTGTCTCGAAAGATTTAAGTTTGTTCGTGATGAACTGTTTTCAATATGTCCAAAAGATTCAGGGCTGTTCAAGTGAGCAGGTTCAGTATGTCTGAAGAGACTCAATATTGTTTGAAATGAACAGATACAGGGTGTCTGAATACAACTCAAAACTGTGATGAAACAGTTTCAATATGTCTAAAAGACTCAGTTGTTCATGATGAATGAAATTTAATATGTCTGTATAAGACTCAGTTGTTCGTGATAAACAAATTTTAATATGTCTAAATAAGACTCAGTTGTTCGTGATGAGCGAATTTTAATGTCTCAAAAGATGTAATTTGGAGTTTATTTCACACACGGACTTGGCCGGCTATAGGGTGAAGGTTGGGTTTTTTGGTTCGCCTAGTAGGACGTGATTTGTTTGCAGGTAACTGAATTTTTATGTTTTAAGATTATGTATATTTAAATGAACAATCATAAGATGAAATGAACTAATCGGGCTTGAAGGTATATCTGTTGATGTGACAATGCTGATAAGGGCATTGTGGGGTTCATGAAGGGCAAGGAAACAGTTCCGCTACTACTGATCCCTCTGTAAATGGAGAGATTTATGAATTGAAGGCCAGTAAGGACACAGTAAAATATGTACATGACAAGGCAGCGCACTGAGGGTACCAAGGATGCCTTGAACACACGATTTTATGTGATTACCTTAAGCACTGGAATTTACATAACACTGCACTGACTAGGTGAGGTTAATATGAAAATGCTGACACTTGGAAATGGAATAGGAAGTTCAGTGAGAGAATTAAAAAGGTGTGACTGAATGAAAAGAACCTTTGTAACAGATCACTTTACCTTATAGAAGAGGTGGCTTCAGCGTGGATAATGGCAGTGGAGGAGGGCATAAGGGACTTCACTGGTAAGAAGACTAAGGCCCTACAAGATGGGACCATATGGTAGGTGCATGGAGCTCTGAAAGAGGCGGGAATGCAAAGGGAAGGATGGTAACTTGCCTGCATCCGGAGAGGACTCGGTTTAGGGATTATGATGCTTCCTTGTGCAGACGGAGCTGATGTCATTCCTCTATGCGCTCGCATCATTTGATTCAGGGTTCCCATATGGTGAGTTAATTTCACGTGTCCCTACAGGAGTTGTACCTCTCTCTTAATCTGCTTTATTCTGCCTCTGGCCAGAAATTAATCTCCTCACAGCCTCATGCATTGAAAAAAAAGGGGTTCCAACAGTCACATGTTCAAAGAGAAAAAGTAGGAGAGTGCAATTAATGGATTTAAGAAGGGGCCAATATTCCTTTCGCCCTTCCTTGTCAGGCAGTGCTAAGCAATGCATTGTATTCTTACTTCTGAGTTTTAAATTAAACTTTTGGTAACTTGGATGCTTGGAAAGATGTAGTATATTTTACAAACAGATAGTTTTGTACTGTGATTTGTAGTAATTGCATATTTCCACTAAGTATGTTTTTGTTTTGAACAATGTTTTTACATACTTAAGTACCTTGTTGACATGTTTTACTGTCATCTGTGACCCATCTTGCTTTCTTGTGTAAGTTGTTTTCTTAAAACTGTTTAGAACCCTGAAGATGACTTTGGAATAAAAAGTTGAAAGTCTTGGTACCTCCTTTTATTTTCACGTGGGGCTTTCTTATATACTTCATCCACGGGACCATCGTGAAATACAAGATATGGAAATACAAGATATATATATATATATATATATATATATATATATATATATATATATATATATATATATATATATATATATATATATATATATATATATATATATATATATATATATATATATATATATCTCACTTTCTCCCTTTCCTGTTAAGATAGTTGCTTCAATCACATTACCCAACATCTTTGACATTTTATATTTCACCCCTTCTCACCACCCATTCCTATCAGAACTGAACTTGGACTTAAGGGCATCGGGAATGTGACTATTCATCTCAGAGATCTCGAAAACTATGGATTAGTCACTAATATCTGTCTTTTTTGGTTATTTTTACATGTCACCCCCTTCCCACCCCTACCCCCTTTGGTGCCAGTGGTGTCTAAACCCCTACTCCCCACCACAGTATTCTTTTCCAGTTCTATGTATACCGAAATGAGGTATGATAAACCCATAGAGTTAAGTTAGTCACTATGTCTACGGGCAGAACCAGCCCATTTCAAGGAAGCCATTCCCACCCCTAACCCCCTTTGGTGCTAGTGATGTCTTACACCCACAGGCAGTAATATGTATACCAAGTTTGGTTGAAACTGCTCCATGCGTTTCAGAATTATGCTGAACGTACACACACACACACATACATTCATTGTTATATATATATATATATATATATATATATATATATATATATATATATATATATATATATATATATGTATATATATATATATATGTATAATGTGATCGGAGGGACAGCATCTTTATTTCACCGGCGAAAATACCCAGCGTTGAATGCTGATTTAGGCACGCTCCTTTTTTGTTGACTCAACAGTGATTATGCACTCAAAGTTAGTCAATTTTAGTGGGTCACCGCCATAGATAAATAAATTATGGGGCTAGCAACCTCATTGCAAGATGTTAGTAAAGAATCGCCCCTCTAAGAAGAAAATGTGCACCTGTTTGTGTATCCGTCAATCTATCTATAACAAAATATAAGAATAGGTGATTCTGTGTGTGTGGTCGTGTGTGCATAAACAAGGAAGCTAAAGCTTGTGGTCAATATGTCACTTTCACCAAGGTTTTTATATTATTCAAAATGGATCGATGGACTTTATTAATAAGTAATAAAATTAATTTCATGGACTAAATTCTCTTATGTATCGGTTCTCTGAAAGTCACAAAGGATTACATATGAAATCAAAACGAGAGCTGTCAGTAACAATGTCTTTTGTCAGACAACAAAGAGGAAACCAAGTCAATGCCAAGCATTTTTTCGTTCAGCTACATTCTGTACTTGTTCACAGTGATGTATCAAATATTCAGATTATAGATCAGAAAATCATTCTTTGCTCTCCAGGCAATAACGAACAATTATTGCCTTTAAGAATCGAGGTGCCTGAGAAGTACCATTACTGATGATTGTTCAATCGATTTGTCCTTTGGCTAGCAACATTTCCTTCAGAGCGCATTTTACATGTGGTGAGGACAAGGCAACAAGAATTCCTAAAATCTCCTGTGTTCTTAATTTTTTTTTTTCATTCCTGACCAATTCTGAATATTTTTTTTTTCCATTCCTGACCAATTTTGAATATTTTGCTGCCAAACTTTCTGCCTAATGGCCAGTTTCGATGACAAAATTGTAGTAACGTAAAGATCATATGTTGAGAGGGTGTCGCACAAGAACGCATAGAGAGCAGAACTTTCCCCACTGATATTGACCTTTGGTACAGTTTAGCATTAAAATAAAGAAAAAATGCCCAGAAACCTGTTTGGTCAACAGTCTTTACTCCTGCCGGAAAGGCGTCTCTGTCCGCCTTCCTGCATCACGAGGTAATTGAAGGGAAAAAATATTTAGGAGATTCAGATTGTATTTGCATTTCATTTGAGATGGAACGCTATAAATTCTTCCGAAATGTTCTAAAATTTGACCTTACACCATTACGTGTTATAGAGTGATTCAGTTTTGGTTTTATTTAACCAAATGATGTTAAGGTCACCCTTAATTGGAATGTTTGATTTTTGACGAGTAGATCTAGCATGACACATTTTCTTTTACTTGGCATGTTTTCCTTTAATTTCAACCCAGTTTGGACATTTCTCCCCAATTTTGTGAATTTCCACTTGATTGTTTACTTAAGAGTATGCAGTAAATATATTTCTTTAAATAACTCCTAACGAACTACATGATCTGTAATGAAACATTTAAGAATGTGCTGACGTTTTTCTAATATGGGTACTGTGGATCTGCGAGAAGACTGACAAGGCAGCTGATAAACAGCCCCGGATAGAAGAGGAGGGTCGAGCGTAAAGGCTAATATGATCTCACTGTAAAAAGTCAAAGAGTTAAAGAATCTCCCACTAATCTTAGCATTCTTGGTGCAGGTGCTAGTGGGCTGAGGAGACGTCTGGAAGGAGCAGAGTAGAAATTCAGAGTTTACAGGGATAGTCGTTGTTCTGAATGACCCGAAATTGCTCACTGACGACAGAAAAATGGACATTAACAAAATTCCGTTAATAATGACAGTGTCTTGCCTTGAAAGTGTTGTATCTTGCATTATACCGAGAAACAAGACCATATTTTGACTCCAAATCATCATTCCACCACAACATTGTAGCCAAAAGTGCATATACTGTACAGTCTATCAAAAAATATCAACGTTCTCATCCATCTAAATCTACTTTTGTATACCTGACCACTATGTTATTCTCAACCACAAAACATTATTCATATCTTTATTTCATGTTGATTTTCTGTTGCTATTGCTGTACTTTTACTTATCAGCTATATTTGGTTTCCAAGCGTTCTGTTTCTATCATGATTTAAATTCATCGTATTCAGTCTGAAACTTGGCTATGAGGGTTTTTGAATTCATGCTAGTTCCAAACCTAACAGAGCAGTGATTCCCAACCTTTTTAGCAGGTGACCCCAGGCATGCTCCTCTAGCTATAACCGCGACCACACTGTTGCATGTTACTATATTACTGACTGTAGGCTATGAAAGCAAAGAACAAGTATAATTTTCTTGTAAAAGGTGCTGTAAGGCTGAAAAAAGAAGAGACAAAATGAAGAAGAAGAAGAAGAAGAAGAAGAAGAAGAAGAAGAAGAAGAAGAAGAAGAAGAAGAAGAAGAAGAAGAAGAAGAAGAAGAAGAAGAAGAAGAAGGGCGATAGAGGAGAAAGAGGAGGGGGCATGGAAAGATGGGAAGGGAGTCGGGCCAAAGGAAAAGGAAGGGGAGGAGTGAAGAGTAGGAAGGGGAGATATAAGAAAAGGGAGAACGGAGGGGCAAGGAAAGACTATGGTGGCGGTATCTCTTGGGTTTAGAAGCCTTTAGAAGCCTCAGTGTTAATGCAATCTAATGACACGATTCATTGACAAGCTATGGTGCAATATTTCGTTGGGAAGTGAAGTGTTCAATTTCTGTTGTCTGTACACCACTTTTACATATTTCAGAATTTTAAAGACAGCAAGACTGTGAAACCTATACTGCACATTCCAGTTCAGTATATGGGTAAAAACACATCAGCTTACCAACAGAAGATGAGAAAGTTTCTAGAGACCGCTTCTAGTTACGTCCATGCAGCTCAGACTGGACGTGGACGATTCACGTTCGGAGGACACAAGATTCTGTTCACCTACCAAACCAGTCCGACACTCAGGGACACCAGTCATTAAACATACATTATTAAAAGTTTCTATATATAAATATATCCATGAGTAGATTTATGAAGCCAGCAAAGTTACTTATAAATGTCTTCAGACAGTATTGGTGATTAGGACATTTGCATTAAAATTACAATAATCAAGAAAAAATTTTGATGCATAAACAGAAGTAATATGCCTTATAATTATGGCAACATAGAAATATAGCATATGCTGAAAATATCTCATAATAGGGAATTAATATTTTTGATGTTCTCAGACTTGTGAGTTTTTGGCGACCCCAGAAAAAATGCTTGGCGAACCCATTGGGAAAGGGTGTAATAGAGGATCAGGGTTTGAAGTATTCTGGTTTGTGAAACATAGTATATCTCTCTTTCTCTCTCGCTCTTTATATATATATATATATATATATATATATATATATATATATATATATATATATATATATATATATATATATATATAGCCTATAGCCTATACTGTATATATATACATATATATATCCTTACATGCTTTGGTGCTTGTAAGTTTCTGTTCTGGTTAGTGGTGTTGCGTTATAATTCTTATATTATTGTCAGTTTACTAAAGATAACAAATTATTCACCTTCCTTATTTTTCATTTAACTACCCTTTTTCTACATAGTAGCCTACATATTTTCTTTCTTGACCTTATAATTTTCGCTGATTTATTCTTCTTAATATATATACATATATATATATATATATATATATATATATATATATATATATATATATATATATATATATATATATATATATATCATATATATATACAGTGGGGTGTCCTGTGACCACAATTTAATATGTAAATTGAATCTGTAATTTTGACTCGATTTCCGGAGCAACGACAATTTTCAAGAGTTTAGCATTGAAAATTCTCATTTTCTCTAATAAGGGCACAGAGCATGTTGAAATTTAAACAGTAACTACTCTATTTGACAGAACGAAACTCAACTTGCTGGAGGACCTCGATGTTATGACAAGAACATGGCAATATGAAAAGAAAAGTATTAAATTTACCACAAAGTGACATAAAGTACTGTCAGTTCAGGTCTCATACCTTTCACTATCATCGCCAAATTTATAACAGAGTAGCGTATTCCAAGCTGTAATTTTTTTTACTTTATCCCATGACTTGAAATACCTTTCATGGAACATACTTTAGATAGTTTCTTCAAAGGCCCTCACAGAATGTGGTCTCGCGGTGGTTCTGTTTATACACTTCTCTTTCTCTTATGGAATGGCTCCTCACTGTCAACTACCGCCCAAATAAATCTCGCCAAAAGAAGCTCTGAGTTTCTTCTTTCTATATGCGGTGACGAAAGGGGTGTAACGTAGGCTGCCTTGTATGGGGCTTCTCTCTATGCTTTCTATCTATTCTCCTATACCTTATTTTCATATATATATATATATATATATATATATATATATATATATATATATATATATATATATATATATATATATGTGTGTGTGTGTGTGTGTGTGTGTGTGTGTGTGTGTGTGTGTGTGTGTGCGTGTGTGTGTGGGGGGACTTCATTGCACACCCAGAAACTTTCCAGCCTACCCTGTGTGATGCCACTAGGGAGAAGTTACGTAATTCTGAAATTCCTTGAAAAACAGATTATATACAGTAGAACCTCTGAGAAAACCGTTGTTAACTTGTTTTATGTAAAATTATAAACTATTAAAATTCACTAACATATTATCAATAAACATTTCTGGAAACTAAATTTTTGTACGAAATCAACGCATACTTAGTAAAGGAATCTGGAACATAACAGAAAATTACCGAGTCATTACTTCCAGTTTTCTGTAAAAGAAAACTATTGAGATGGCTTTGTCTGTCCGCCCTCAGATCTTAAAAACTACTCAGGCTAAGGGGCTGTAAATTGTTACGTTGATCATCCACCCTCTAGTCATCAAACATACTAAATTGCAGCCCACTAGCCTCAGTAGTTTTTTATTTTATTTAAGGTTGAGTTTAGCCATGGATGTTGCGTCTGGCAGCACGAACCTCCGATTGACCGCATCTGGGGAGCAACTGAGCGCTACCCGGTCGTAGCTGAGAGTTTCATACAGCATTATACGCCGTACAGAAAACTCGATTGCTCAAAGGAAACTTCGGGGCATTTTCTACTTGTTTTTTGACTGGCACTGCAACAGAAAAAGGTGTTTGGGACAAATACTAACGTGAATGATAAACCTCATACCTTATGCTTTGATAGAGACGTTTTCCGAATTTTCCATTGACAAAATAAAGATTTCCATGTTTATATAAATCTGAGAATCGTGTCAAGATTAGCGAACCTACTCGCAGAAAGGTTCACTATTCTTTGCAAGAAGATTATTGGGTTCGTTATTCTTTACATAGGAATAATCGGGTTCGCTCTTCTAGACATGAACACTTCGGTACCACACATTTGATCCCCCAGGGACTAGTACTAAACAAGGCGAAATACATTTGACACGCCCGGAGATTTTACTAAACACGGGGAAACAGTGTAGATGAATCACTGTTTCGCCGTGTTTAGTACCAGTGCATGTGGAAATGGAATTCGGACCGGAAAGGGGACATTCACTGGGGATCACTGCATGGGTTCGCTGCTCTTGACATGGAGATGTTGGGTTCGCTAATCTTGACATGATCCAAATCTGCTACTAATGGTTGAAGCTTAAATAAAATGAGGTAATAGTGACAAATAGATTCGTAAAAGAGATCAAGAATGAGGGATCCAAGACATCTGAGAAATGGCCATCCCTTCGCTCTCTGTCTCCTCCTCAATCAGAACTCTTCCAAGAACGTTTCAAGTATGAGCAGCACTATGCCTCCATAATTCTTACATTCTCTTCGGTCACCACGGCCGTCAGACTATATGAAGAAAACAAACGTTTTTTCCAGCTCTTTAGTCTGCAGTTTGATATTTGTTATCAATTTCTTTACATCTTATGCAGTCACTTTTACAATCAACCTCACATCCAGGTAAACCTCTTTGTCTCGCACTTCAATTTTAAGCCTGTTTGTACGTTAGCAAAGCATAAAGTAGAGGAAGTAGTGTTTTGAATAGAAAAAAAATCCAGCAAATTGCAGATGTTGAAGTGTGTTATTTGCAAAATCTTGAAAAATCATTCCATGAAACACTCCGTCAAGACGAAGATAAAACAAAATAACGTTTAATTTAATAATTTTTTTTTTTGATTTAGTGGTTAACATAAGAATAGTAAAAAAAGTTAGGTAAAGCTGGGTGAATATAACACTAAAATTTTTCATTTTTACCTTACGATGTAAACATCAGTATTTTTCCAAACGTTTGAGTGTAAAGTAAAGGTTTGCTCTTGTAAATATAAGGATGCCGGACAAATGAGTATATTTCTAGTATGTTTCCGATTTCATTTATTATTGTTATTATTCAAGATGCTCAAGCAGTCAAGCGGAACAAACCTAAAATATCATTAACTAGTAATGAAAGCACAGCAAAGTAGAATGCCCATGCCTGACGAAATATTGGGATTTTGATTTCAAGTATGATTGCAAATAAACAGATTTCAACAAGCACGTACACATGCACGCACCTATATCACCATCATATCATCAGCATCATCATCATCATCATCATCATCATCGCCCTCAATGCTGAGGGACGTAGAGGCCTCCCTGCGAAATTCCGCTCCTCACGCCTTTCCTGCTTTTGATCTTCCCAAAATCTCCATTCGTCTGCAGCATCTCCTCTCAAAGATCTCATCTACGTAGGTCAGGGTCTTCCAACTCTTTTTGTGCCCACAGGAACCCAACAGACACTGTAACATAACATTCTCCCTAAGGCTGTGCAAAGGTCAGGTCCAAGCCATCTCCATTTCCCTTTCATCATTTTCTCATCTTCAAATGGAGCTTTGTATATACAGTATGTGTGAGGTAGGGTCTGTAAGCAGCGTTGTCCAATGGCTTTATACCTGAGGTGATTAAAACGCGATGTATAAAAATATAAATTTCGTTTACAGCACTTGATCAATGATGGAATGGGAGGGGCCGTGGCCGTCTGCCGATGGAGGAGGAGTGTTTGTGTACTTGTGGCACCATACACACAGACAGACAGAGGCACATTAGGTGCAGCATTGCCCAAGAACACAGAATATACGACACAGTTATTATTTTACAAGCACTGAGGACATGTTTTCGAACCGTTTTGGTAAGTCAGAACAATGTAAAATAATAAATTTAATTCCTGTATTCGTATGTATAAGAAAAGTACTGAGAATTTTTAAAAGGTGCTGTTCCGCATGTTGGGTGTTATGATTTGTTTTTTTTTTTTTTTTCAGAGTATATTTAGTTTTATGCTTTGCAAGGAAAGTTCTTGTGGTTAAAGTTCTGCTTAACTGGTTATAAGGTTTTCGTTTATTTAGCTGCATTTACAGTTTTTATTTTAAAAATAAATACGCTGAAAATATTACAGCATGGTTTCAAGTGTTCTAGTTTAGATGTGTTTTTTATTCTAAAGACTTATATGTCCATTTTGATGCACTTTTGTTGGACCATATCCAAGAACTTGTAATTTTAATTGTATTATGTCGTGGTCATTAAACTTCTATCTATCTGTCTATCTGTCTATCTATCTATCTATCTATTAAAGGAGATTATAACTACTTCTGGCCGATCGTACTCGTAGTATTAGTAATCAGGGATTGTCCTTTGAATGGCTCCTCTGTTGAAGCAAACACTGAAATGTTTAAGCTGAACTGAAAGGACTATATTTTTTTCTATCTGCATGAGAGAACTGGAGGCCTGAGACTTGTCTTGTCTTGCTTTTGTCTTGTTTTGCCTTGTCTTGCCGAGCTCCCCCTACCATAGGCTGCTACTCAAAAAGTTAAGTATATCTTAGTTTCACCAGACCACTGGTCTGATTAACAGTTCTCCTAGGGCTGGCCCGAAGGATTAGATTTATTTTACGTGGCTAAGAACCAACTGGTTACCTAGCAACGGGACCTAAAGCTTATTGTGGAATCCGAACCACGTTATGACGAGAAATGAATGTCTATCACTAGAAATAAATTCCTCTAATTCTTCAATGGCCGGTCAGAGAGTCGAACGCTGGGCCAACAGCGTGCTAGCCGAGAGCTCTATCCACCCCTCCAATGAAGAACTAAGGCCTGGCACACTCAAACTCACAATCCCATTGAGTAGACATATTGTAATCTTCCTCATCTCGGCAACCCCGGAAGTATCTCGAACAAACAGATATGAAAACCCTGTAAGAAATGAATTAGATATAATGGAATTTCCTCTAGCATCTTACTAAACAATCATGTCGAAAGCTTTCTTGTAGTCAAGCCATGCCATGCTTAGGTTGGTTCTCCTTCTCTTACTATTCTTCATTATCATTTTGTCTATCAGGAGCTGGTCTTTTGTGCCCCTACATTTCCTTCTGCAGCCTTTCTGTTGGTGTGGGATGGTGTTTGTATCCTTTAGGTAGCTGTATAGCTTTTCACTGATGATACCTGTTAGTGACTTCCACATTATTGGTAGGCAGGTGATAGGCCTGTAGTCACTTGCTATATTTCCCTTGTTCTTGTCTTTCTGTGCTAATGATGTTCTCCCTGTAGTCATCCATTTGGGCGCGTGGTGGTTTGTGATACAATGCTGGAGTTGTCCTGTTTGCATGGGTGTAGGGCCTTGAAGGTTTTGAGTCTGTGTCAGTGGACTTCATCGGGACTCTTGACGTATTTATTTCCCCTACATTTAACGAATATGAGTCACTACTAATTGTTATAATTATAACAATTGTAATTATAATTGTTATAATTTTGTTAGTCAACTCTTGGCATTTTGTAAATCAGCTCAAAGTGAGTGATGATCCCCAATTAATAAATTCGATTTTTCGAAAGTGAATAAAATTACTGGATGTCGAATGCTGGATCTACCATAGATATCATAATTGTGCTTTTGTTTTCTTTGAATGGAGAACCAAAGACAGTGCTGACAGACATAAATGTACACAGCTACAACACTGGCTTTGGCCATTCATAGAATGTCGTTGGTGGTGACATCTGGCGACTGCGCTGGACTCATGGACTTCGTACTGTGTTGTAGCTTATGTCGAACATCGCGATTTTATTTTCCTGGTGGAAGAGTGCTTCAAACTAGACTTCGTGGAAACAAATCAGAGTTTAGAAACACGACTGTCATCGACTCATCGCTCGCTTCGATTATTATTCCAAAAGTAAGTTAGGTATTTGTTTTGTGTGATTCTATTGATTTTGAAGAAGTTTATGGAACTCTACAGCCTTTGATGTTGTTGTAAGCTTTTCAAGTTTTTTCGTTGCTTCTTCGGTGTTTTGTTTTACGGATGTTTAGATGAAGTCCTAGGTGGTTGCAACTTTTGACTAGAATGATTTAATTAGTTTGAAGGTCGGCTTGGAAGTTGGAGTGATAATAATTGTGTTGTTCCTTGATTATCTGAAGTTTTTGCAATAAATTAGGCACTGGCACCCCTGGGAGTATATTTTTAAAAAAAGTGTAAGCTAACGCTGCAGATTTTGACTTTGAACACTAAAATTTCCTGTATAAACGTGAGTAAATTGGTACTGTTAACATTTTGTTCTATGGTGTTCTAATTGTTCGTCTTATATTTTTCAGGTATTTGAGCTGGCCCACTTGGAACCAAAGATGGCATTAGTCAAAATGTTGGCGATATTTTTCTTCGGTATCGCGTGCGGCATGAGATACCACGAAAAGCCTTGCCGATGTCCAGCTAGTTTTAACGTCAGTCAGGTGATAATGGAGGACGAAGCGAACTTTTACTTCACCCTGCTAGATGTTGATGTTCCGGAACATCAGTCAAAGACTACCTCCTTCACAAAGGCAGTTTATGGGCAAGATACGCCCCAAACCTTCACCAGCATTACCCCTACGGTTATTACAAAAGTGTGGCGGTACATAGCAGCAACCTCTATGATAACAAAGACGAACTTTGAAACCAAATCCTATATCGAACATGAAACGGTAACGTCAACTGTTAATTTATATCCGTACGACAGAATGTCCGCATCTGTCTGTTTCTTAACTGATATCAGGGGAATGAGTGTGGGTTTCTTAGGACTGAACTGGTGACAAAGGCATTTAATCCGGTGGCGGATGTTCGTGAAACAGCTGAAGTTTGCAGACGGCCAAACCTCCCACGAGCAGAATTCTTTCGTGTTCATTCGAGTTGTGCCCTTAGAGGAGATGATTCAATACCTCCAGGAGGATCTACAGTAACATGGAAATGGAACGCTGTCGGTAGTCTGGGTAAATGTGAGCCTACAGAAAACTATTTAATGTCTTCGCCTGACTACATATTGGTGAACACTGCTACGAAGCCGGCCGGTCTTTAAATGAAGCTGTTACTGCGTCTTTTTAGAAGTGTCCCTTTTTATTGAATGTTTTAATGTTTTTAACCAGTTTTAAAATAGATGAATTTTTAAGATTTTAAAATACGGTTGCATGTCAGTGACTTTGCAATAAAAATGTTGATTCCTTAATTTTCTTAATTTTATGTCCCCGAAAGTGTTCATAATATAGTGAATTACATGGCTTGATTTATTAGAGGTGAATAATTAAACTTTACAATTATTTTAAGTCCTTAGTTTCATGTCTGAATCAGGAAAACCGCTGGAATATAAAATCTAAGCCAGTCTAAGCACTGGGACCTAAAGTAATTTAGCGCTGAAAATGGTGTTGAAACAACTGCTAGAAGAGTAGGGAGTAAAGTATTAGAGAATATGAACAGAGGTACTATAAGAGACATGAAAGGGGTTGCTGCTAGGGTCTGAAGGGACGCTTCAAAGAACGTAATACCAACAGTTATCCATCTGAGATGCACTGACAGCACTACTCCCCTATGAGGTATGGCTGACTTAATTTGTTCTAACTTGTTCGTACGTCCAAACCCAAACTTTTTTTTGTTGAATGGGAGGTAGTTATTACCAAGAGGCTGTATCACATAAGTGGTAACTTCCCAAAATGCTGTTGTGGCAAATAGGGGTCAATATGGGTAAACATGCTATATATTTTCTTTTAATCATAATGGTTTAACCTGATGTTCAGTAAGAAAAGTAACCGAAAATCTGTAGCTGAATGACTTTTACGAAGTCCAATCCCTCCCTCATGCCTGTTGCCGGTTACACGAGGCACGACGTTCATGGGAGTGGACTGTCTATTGAGTGAAAATAGACCGAAGTAGCTGAGTAGTCTAGACACGCTATCTAGAATTGGGTTATTTTTGTAAGAAGGATTTAAAGCTATCATAATCGAGTGCATCTGCAAAACTAGATCCAAAAACTTATTGGAAAAAAATGGTGGTGGAGGGGTTAACATCTTGGCCTGAAGATTCTGAACAGTTGAAAATATCTTTTAATTATTCAGAGGTCATGTGCGTACTCTTAACAGGTAAAACAGGCATTTCACCTAGCCGGAATAAAAATTGAAGCTGTTTAGAGCTGAAATAAATTTTCTGCACGCTGACTTGGGAACTTAACACTTTAGACTTGTTTCCCCTCTGAAATAGAAACTTGTTAACGCCCTGCCCTACTTGCATGGTTGATGAATCAAGTACCAAATATTCGTCAGTATATTTTTTGGTTACCTGTAATAAACATGTGCTCAAGGGTGAGTTTGAGATAATGCACTACAAAGCTAATTAATATAATCAACCTGGTATTAGTAATGAGACTGTAAATCGCCGTACAAACACGGAGCAAGTACCTTTGAGCTTTGGACCCTTGTTCTTGATGCCATTGGTCACTATCGGAGGTTGTGCAATGTGTCGGTCATCCACCGGGCAGACCTGGCAGTGGCGAGTGGCTCTCCACCTGTTTTCAGTATTCTACACACTCATGTCTGGAACTTGACAAGAAATATGTGATGTATTAAAGGATGAGCACTTGCAGAGGAAGTTTGTAGTGATAAGAATCAAAAATTTTGATTTTCATCAATATTTCGTTAATGGTACTAGGGTATGTTTAGGAGACATTCGAGCGACTGACATGAATGCTGTTTTATGTTAGGTGTATTCTGGCACGCCAACATCTTATGCGTTATACAAGGCTCATCAAGTAGCCGTATTTTGCCTCGGAGTTTCTACGTGAAGTGGACGTGGCGTGCAAATTCGACTACCTTTATAACTAGTGTCCGATTTAATCTAATGTTCAAAATATTAAAAACGCAATGATACAATTGACAAAAGATTGCCCTTGAAAGGAACAGTTATTTAATAAGTTTGTTGATTGACACTAATCTTGCAAAACTATTTTACGCAATTTCATTCAAAAGCCCTAAAAAGATATGTATTAATCTACACATTGTTGATGACGAAAACTTTCCCCAAATTTGCCCCCAAAAATCTCGCATATTTTGTATTCGTTAAACTTTCGTAGGAAAGAACACCATATTCTCTGTAAGCTTGAATTTCAAGTCAGTGGCCCCTGTGGGCTTGTTGCATATGACAAGGATTCATCTTCTGAATAATAATAATAATAATAATAATAATAATAATAATAATAATAATAATAATAATAATAATAATAATTAATAATAATTATAATAATAATTATAATTATATTATTATTATTATTATTATTATTATTATTATTATTATTATTATTATTATTATTATTATTATTATTATTATTATTATTATTATTATTATTATTAATCGGACGGAACATGAAAGTCTCAAGTCAGGACTCACCAACTTTACCTTTTTTATACTGTCGTCGGTCGGTACCCTTTCATATATTAACGTCATCTTAAGCGGCAAGGGTACATCAGTATGAAAATGCCATTTTAGATATTTTGCTCGTTGTAAAACTAACAGCAGGCTTAACGTAAAATCAGATGGAGAGGCCCTGAGTTTTTAGATCATAAAAGTGCTAAACCTCTTTCAATTTCTGCATTATAGTTGTTACGTTTGTAGTGCGGATTTTTTCTACAGCTGTATGATGGTAACTCTGCATGTCAGTTTATCAAGACAATGGCACTCTCTTAGCGTCACGCACTTAAAGCCAAGAATAAAACTATATATGTTACCTTGTTTTAACTAGATAATGCATGCATATGCAACAATCTGATGATTCCAACTAAAACTGGTCTAGCGTTAAAAAATAAATGCTTTTACTATGAGTTCACGCGCAGTATTCAGTAATTATTAAGTGTCTGCAGTCATTGACAAAATATTTCCAGAAATTTGGGATTGTCGTATTTAGCTTTAGTCAACAACTCTTCATCTCGAATTTTCCATGATTTCCGCACCTTTTTCTTTCTTTGATAATCGCTTTCGTTCACCTAAGATAGTACAGGAGATCTTTCCTTTCATACAAAACTATGGAGATAAACTGCCCACAATCGGGCAAGTGCCCGAGGGTCAAACCATGTTACCAAATCACATTCCAATTCAAACACTGAGACGGTAGGGGTCGACCACGAGCGTGATGACGTCATAGGCCGGGAGATCACGAGCAACTCGTCAAAATGCCCTCGACCGTTCTTGAGCCAGGCATACGAGGTCACACATGAACCTTGGGGCATCGATCTGTCAGTTTCCGTTTCTTAGTAGTTGCTGCAGCATGGAATCTTTGGGCTTGTATCCCGTCTGATGAAGAATAGTGGTTACGTAGTCGCGAACGATCTTCATTAATAATAATAATAATAATAATAATAATAATAATAATAATAATAATAATAATAATAATAATAATAATATATTAATAATAATAATATATTATTATTATTATTATTATTATTATTATTATTATTATAACCCTCGTGGGGAGTTAGTGCTGTCAGTGCACCTCATGCAGTGCACTGTAGGCGTTACTTAAGGTTCTTTGCGGCGTCCCTTCGGCACCTAGCTGCAACCCCTTTCACTCCTTTTACTGTACCTCGGTTCATATTATCTCTATTTCTTCTTACTTTCCGCTCTCCTAACAATAATTATTTCATAGCGTAACTGCGAGACTTTCCTCCTGTTACACCTATAAAACCTTTACTCTCAGTTTCTCTTTCAGCGCTGGATGACCACAAAAGGTCCCAGCGTTTGGTTTTTGGCCTAAATCTTAAATATTCAATTGCATTCCGAAGGGGTAGTAAGGATTTTTTTTTTTTTTTTTTTTTTTTGTGGAGAGGGGGAGTGGGAAGGAGCGTGTGATTGGTAGGTGAGGGTTGGCTATCAGGACTGATCTCTACATTGGACATAGTAAAACGTGCTGAAGGAGTTATAATATGATTTTTAAAGAATTCAACTAATAAATATATTAGTCGGCTATACAATAACATATATGATAAATTGATATAATGAATGTAATACTGTATGTTTAAGGTTTCAGAATTTATTGTGCTTTACTTCAGGAATCAGACAAAGCGGTACTGATAAACATTATTTTCATGAGTATCTTTGTATATATTTTTATATATATATATATATATATATATATATATATATATATATATATATATATATATATATATATATATATATATATATAATATATATATATATATATATATATATATATATTATATAAGAAATTTAAAGGAACAGTATGGTTCTTAGATATTTACCATTAAAATTAGTACAGTTGAGTGTGTGGTGAGTTTTCACATTCTTAAGAAGATTTTCTGAAAGTCTAAATACAGACAAATGACTTCCAAATCGAAAATACTATAAGTAACCAACAATTTTACAAATATCTCTAATTGACTGAATGTAAATGCAAGCGGTGTTTTTTCTTATCACAGATGTCATGTGCTCAAGGCCGCAGCCACAGCTTCTGAGGCAGCACCCCAAAATTAGCTTTTGGACAAATATCATTATTTAATAACGGTTATAAGCACAGCAAAATTACCAGCCATCACAAACGTTTATGGCTGTTACACTAGTCTATCTATATAAATATTGAAAAAAAAATATCAATAAAACTAGTAGAAATATTCACTCGTTATATTGAGTATCGCAGTAACATGCAGGTACTCTCATACGCAAGAACTTAGTTCCTGTAATAGAGTATTCGTAAACCTTAATACATTGTATCTCACAAAAGTTACATTACAGAAATTTACAAAAACACAAAACTGTCAGCGTTACGACTCAACTTTACGTAACAAAACATAAAAAAGTCAGCGTTACGACTCAACTTTACGCAACAAAACATCAAAAAATCAAACGTGAACTTGAAAATTATAACTCTCAGGTCTTTGATCATAAGCAGAACGCAAGCAACAGTAATTATTCAGACAAGAAGATTTTCCAGAGAACTTTCTTCGAAGCCTTTCTTCCAGCGGTTTCCTTATCAGACATCATAATCAGTAGAACTTGGCTGATTGACTGAAATGACTCCAGAAGCAGCAGTATCGTTAAACATTGTTGATCGAAGTTTTTACGATTTCCATTGTGCCGAAACGTCGTCCAGGACTTGCAATTCCCCAAGGAATAGTGAACGTAATTCCTAGAACAATTCAAAGTATATATCTCCTGAAGAGGGACCCAACAAATATATAAATTTTGGGAAAATTCAGATCATCAGAAAAATTTAATTTCATTTCCAATCTACGAAATGCAGTAACACCAGTCATTTGTTCACACTTTCTGCATTGATGCACACTGAGTCTAACCACCGTGGGGCATTTCTCAAAGCTTCCCCTGTCATAAAGCAAATCACACAAATTATGACATTCCATGAGTTAGTTGACTCTCGAATTAATGGAAGATTATTACATTTGATCCACATGAAGGAGAGAGGTTAGAATCCTGAACTTTTCTTCTGCGATATAACGTATTCACTCCTATTCAAGTGTTGTGGCCTTGTCATCTGACCTTTTCTCTGGAAAAATAACCTAAGGATTACCTGAGACCTCATAATTCAGATGCAGTGATGATACGAAAGTATTCCAAAACAAAAAGTTGAGCTAATTTCTGTTTCCAGACCAGGGTTTGTTACATCTCTTGTCTGAATGAGTTTGCTTTTTTTATTTATACTAAAAAGTAGTGACATAATATACACATATTGATTATTATTATTATTATTATTATTATTATTATTATTATTATTATTATTATTATTATTATTATTATTATTATTATTCAACTTTACGTGGACAGAACATACAGATAAATGTTTGCTAATTATTCTTAGCTTGGAAGAGTATGTGCACTAGATAATATTTTAATATCGTCTGATAATTAGGGAGACATTTCTGTTATATTTTGTACATGCTTACATAAAGCACGCGGAACCCGAGAATTACACGGATTTTCCCTTATTGAAATTTATGGACGTAGACATAAAACCATACGGATTATAAATAACTTAGTTCAAGATCTACTGCTCGTTTCGAGAATGAACATACGAACAAACACTGGGGAACAAAGGACAAATCTGCTGTGTGCATGTGGTTTTTAAAACAAAGTCACTTGCATGTCTGTATGTCACAATATGTGATATGAAAGCTCGTGGTGGGGTGGCTTTTTGACTTTGTATTTTGGTGTGATTAAAACACCAAATAAAAATCTAAAAACTATAAAGGATGTGAGATGGGTTGCTCTGCTGTCTGTCTGTCCTTCTCATACCTTAGCTAAATGTACTTCTTTGCCCTAAGCTCTCACTCAACTTTCGAGCCCGCTCTATGCGATTACTTTTGGCAGAAGTTACGTAATTCTGACTGACTGGCAGCCAGGAAGCACCTTTAGAAAATAGATAACGTGAAACCTCAGGGAAAATCGTTATCAAGATGATTTGAAACGTAAATAAAAGAGACAAAATCTCACCAACACCTTATTAAAATTTGGTTAAAAAGAAAAAAGAACAAAGAATAAGCTGCTAAATGGAGTACACATAATTCGATAATCCTTCCAGACAAATAGAGAATAAGTCAGCATGTACTCTCGAACTTCAACAAAGAAAATTATGCTAAAAAAAGGAACTATACAAAATACAATGACAGTCTCACAGATTATGCTATGACAATGTTAGAAGCACTAGTTTTTCGAGGCTGTTAATAGTGTTAGTACTTTATTCATTTTCTAACAGTTTATAGATGTTCAGAGTTATCTGTGAATTTAATAGGCGTTTCAGGGAGTGACACTGGTGGGCATCCGAAGGAGTTGTCATGGATCGGGACGTTACTTGATTCTAACCTACTATAGACTGATGACGGAAAATTCTTTGATGCAACATTATTGTCATTCGAATAAAATGTAGTCTTTTCCCGATACACAATAGATGAACAAAAGTGCTTTGCATTTCCATAAATTCTCAGCAGTTGTTATGATCATTTGAACTTCCAAAAAGCTTCAGATAACATTCTAAGCATATCAGTGAGAGAATTCTGAAAAGTATTTCCCTGACATATCTTTTTTTCCCCTGTGTGTACCAGTGATTTTATCACGAGCTGCTGAAGAGCAAGAGTCCGTGCCAGTCTTTACCAAATAATTTCATATTTCAAAATGCTAATACGAGTAACTCCTAACAAGTTTTCTTTAGAACACCACGAAATCCCTTCATAAATGAACCTCAACTGCAAAGAGAGAGCGAGTTTTCCCAAAACGAGAGAAGCATGCTTTTAGATATGCCTTTTCATTTACATTCTTCATACAAAAATTAACTCAGTCATGATAATTCCGAGAAAGATCGATATAATAATTTATTTTCAATTGGCAGGGGCGACAGCTCGAGTGTATCTCAGTCCCTGCCTCCAACGCCCAGCGCCCCCGCCCCGTCCCGAGGTACCTTGTTCTGCAATCTGACATGGGGCCAGCATTGTGAAGTCTACTACCCATATACTGTGTTACACATAAAAACAAATGTATATGGATACATAGCGTTTCATACATTAAGACTGTTGTGAGAGACCTTCAGCCTTGTGGTAGATGAAGACCTGTTCGTGAGCATGTGCAAATGTAGCGGGAGAGAGAGAGAGAGAGAGAGAGAGAGAGAGAGAGAGAGAGAGAGAGAGAGAGAGAGAGATGGTGGGGGGGGGAGGGTTTCTGTGCTCTAATCTACAGCAACAGAAGGGTGACGAAAACCTAGAAAGTGGCAGAGCTGGGACACCTGACGACGAAGATAGCGTAAACCTTGCACTGTCGTTGTCGTGACGTCACAAGAGCCTCTAAGTTTAGCCTGAGTGTATTCTCGTAAGGCGACCAGTTCCACCCACGAGGTCTTATTTAAGCAGGAAAAAAATCCCCAGTCCCCTTTGCCTCCTCCCCCTTAATGTCAGTGGTCAAGTGAATCCCTTCTCAAGCGCCCTCTAGCTCAGGACACCTGAAACCTGGTAATTTCCTTATGATTTTTGACGATTATTTTCTTTACCACTATTCATCGATTTTGCTTTGTTTTTTATTCAATGTTTACCTCCCTTCTGTGGATGTTTGTGTACGTTTGACAGTCGGTTTTCCTGCTCTAATTTGGTTTATTTTGACCACCGATTTTTAACCTTTTTTAGCAATTGTGTTGCAGGATTTGCAAGAGTGGGTGTGAGTTGATGCTTACTTCATAATCACATTTCATTTGTTTTATTTGACTGACCGTGAAAGCGAAAATTTATGATTTAAACATACTGTCTTTTTAACTTTTTAATCAACCGAAATTTTCAGTTTTTTTTATCATTACGTACTGCCATCTTTACTAAGGCTAATCCGCAAGTATTACTCATGATACCAATGACCTGAATCATTCTGGGGGAGTCGAAATGTGCACACTGTCACGTTCCTTCGAGTTGCACGAGGGATGTCGGATTTTGCGCATCCTCTACATCTTGTGATGCGCTACTCTGACAGCGATGGCGTGAATACTGACAGATCATGCGATTCAGGGGATGCCATCCTATAATTCCGTACCATTTTTAAGAGATGGCCATTTTTAGCAGATGCAAGAGAGGGCATTCGCATCAACGCATCTTGAATGAAATCGAAGTGCAAATTACACGATAAATTTCGGTAGGGATACTGTCGCTTATTAACGATGACATTTCTCTGTGGCTCACTTGGCGTACGTAAGGGGATGAAGAGAAAAATAGTGACAAGGGCCCATTACCTGAGCGGCGGACAACGAACAGCAACTACCCCCAGCGACCATCATCTTATAGTTTGTATATGAAAAGATTTCTTCATTCGTCCTGATACTGCTTGATGCCAAGACAGGTTCCCGTAGCAACCGCCGGGGTGACAGACAGACAGCAGGTATTCTATGTTTAGGGTTGTCAATTTGAGGGATATAGTTTTGTAACCACAGCTGGTGTGTGCTTTCTGCTGCTCTGATTGAGTTTGAGTACCAGTATTTTTTCTATTATTTGTAATTCAGGCGGTAGTTTATGTTATAATATTTATGGTCACTTTATGTAGCAAGAGAGTTTAACTACTGTGTGCTAATTACTTCAGATCTTACTACATCACAACTTTGTAACTTATCCAGCTACCTATGAACAACACTGAACGTTTGGAGAGTACTGAAAATGTCAGTAACGTAGAGATGGATTTATTATAGGTAACACATTGAAAACAGGTGTGTTTATGTTGCAGAGCTAATGCTAATTGCTTGTGGATTCTCGCAACCATAGCAAATTACCATGCTCTGTAACAATGACAATTTTTTGTAACATTGCCGTTCTGAAATTCACTAATTTTTGACTCATTTAGAGAGATGAACCACCAATTAAGTTTAAGCATGGGCGGTCCATGGGATCTGCTGATATGTATCATTCAGCAATTAATGTCTCTTTTGTCTCTTTTAATTATACATGAGAGGAAATCATTGTGGAGGCTGTTTTGAAGGCAATTTTATACATACTGTAAATTGGAAAACTTTGTTCTTCCTTTTCTTATTTATTTATCTATTTTTACTATGCATTAGTCTCAAACAGTTTCTGCTTCAATACAGATGAAATCTTGGAGCAGATTGTTCCCTGGCCCACCTTTTGCTGTTCGCCCTAAGTTGCACTGAAGGCTCTTTGCAGCATCTCTTCTGCCGCGACTTCGTTGTTGTCTGCTTGTCATCGGTTCCTTAGCATTTGCTCCTACACCTTCATTCGCAAAAAATTCCTTGGGCCAATGAGTCATATCTCTAGCTAGAACTCGCTGGTCTAGTTGAAACAGTTTACAATTAAATAAAAGTTGAAGAAAAATAAGCAAACCAAGTCCATGATCGTATAGACAGAAAAGGCATTTTGATTGTGCCGATGTAATCTTCACTTCGGCAGCCAAAAGCTAGCAACTAGATTAACCAGAATCTTGATTGCCAGTTAGTCTCTTCTATGAACCGTAAACGTCCTCGAGAAGATTGCCCAGAGTTCTATCGTTACTTCAACAAACATCGGGGAGCTATCGTTGGTGGAAGGAAACTCTGATTTCCAAATTTACTTCTGCAGAGAAACGTGAAGAAAGACTCGCGTGACACTACCGCACGCTGTTTGTAAACGTGCAGAAAGTCATTTGGTGCTATTAGACATTATTCCTAATGAGTAAATGTACATAGTCGAAGATTTATCTTTTATTAATTTATATCTTAAACAGTTGTCACCACCAAGGAGATTACATAAAAAATTTCATAAAACTCTTAGTCCTTAGATTGCTTAAAATATCAATCCAATACAGAGAAGACACTACGATACATAATCTATGGAACAATTGCATCTTGCCTCTTGCTTACGCCTATGCTCCATTTGTTTACATAAACTAATTATACTCTGTTGGAGGGATAATGTTTATGATCAGAACTGCCTCCAAATTCCTCAAACCCTGGTCGTCCTGTCCGACCAGCGACCTTTAGCAACGTTTTGTCTGATCAGTATTTGGATGCTAGACACTGTCGGCACGCAATCCTTAGAACACTCGTGGGACAGGCCATGGAACCAGTATCTCCATCTCAGATTATTATCTGAGGATCGGAAAGGTACTATTTTCAAGAATAACGTTTTGTAAAGGACAAAAGACTAAAGTGTATTGAAGAAATTTATATATATATATATATATATATATATATATGTGTGTATATATATATGTATATGTATATGTATATATATATATATATATATATATATATATATATATATATATATATATATATATATATATATATATATATATATATATATATATATGTGTATATGTGTGTGTGTGTGTGTGTGTGTAGAATCTACTGGTCACTTTTACCAGATACATATGTAATTGTAATAGCCACAGTGTCCTCTTAACTTCTCGAATTCTTTGCGCTTTTTTGGATATGCTTGTCACTATAAAGCCGTAAGATGCAAGTGCAAGAAACTGAAGTGGCTGTGATGTCCGGTCGCGAGAAACGAACCCGTGTCACCATAATCACAAGGAGGTCACGTTGCCGACCTGACCACGAGAAGGATAAAATTCTATTACCTCTCGTACATACATATACTTGTCATTTTCAGATATATTTATTAGAGCTTTATAGACCCATCCTCATCATATATATAATATGGGCAATCGTTTTATATATTTTTAGGCTGAAATATATATGTAGAATCTACTGGTATTTACTAGATACATATATATAT
>NC_089787.1:47791603-47811603 GCF_040412425.1 Macrobrachium rosenbergii
TACGTACGCAACCAAAGGGTGTTAATTCTGTCGTTACAGATAGAATTGGTTGTAGCGGTGTTAGAATTAAATGGCGGCTTAGCGGGTGTCTTTGATTTTAAATGGTGGCAGCATGATTTTAATGTCTTTAGTGATGGCGAAAGGGAGATTGCTAATAGACTAGTGGTAACGTTGATACCCAAAGCATAGGCGACTTCACCTAAGAGCTAGGAAAGCGACGGGTCAGTGTTGAATGACTGGTAGGTCGTGATTACGTGTGAAAATACGAGAACCTTTCCTTTTTCCGTTTCTATTCGGTACTGGGAGTGGGAGTTGTAGAAATGATCTGGATGAAAGAATCTCTAGAGCAATTTTGGGGTTAACAAAATACCCAAATAAGAAAGTGTGAATAGTGGCAATTGGCGAGTTGATTACGCAAGTGATTGTTCAACAATAATCGCGCGCTAGTGTCACTTTTTGCTGAGCCGTCAGATGGGTGACGTCCTGGGTTAGCAAGTTGAGCGATAGGTACTTCGTTTTCTGTTTCAAAATTGGTAAGTACCCCATTCTCGTAAGTTGCGCAGAACGCCGTTTTCTATTCTTCTTTTAGAGGGGGTAACTTGTGCCTTTCTCTAGTGTTCTTTTGGTTTCTTTTTTTTATGTTGTTACGCTCAGGGCGTGTGATTACTCACAAAATGCCGGACGATGCAGCAAGCACATCCCAATCAATTGTGGTGCATAAAGTGACGAACATTTGTGGGGGAATTACAAATTTTAAAGGGTTAGTTGATGGAAAGCCAACCCAAAATATAGAAACTTTCATTGAGTCAGTGAACAATTATCTGAATTCCAAGAAAATTACGAATGGCGCTGAAGCTAACAGAGGCTAAATCATTTCTGGATTTAGATAAAGGGTATTGAAACGAGCACGCAGTTTTCAGGTTCAGAAAGATTGTAAAACTTGGAATGAACTGCAGAAATTTCTACGAGCTTCTTATGGCGGAGTTCAACGTGAATGCGCAGTTCGAAATTTGCGAGAGTTTCTCAAAATAAGAAGAACAATGATTCACTAGTCACATACAGTGCGAATTTATTTTGATGCAGTAGTTGAGTTAAGAAATCTATAACAGGTTCTCCATGGGTAACTGGAAATAATATCTCTTTAGATAATTTTGAAAGATTGTTACACTTTGCTTGCCTTTTAACGTCAGTCCAGATGTAATTGTAGATAGTTTTGATGAAAATTAATCGCCTGGGAATCCTTTTTGTTTGCACAGATTAACAAAATCGCAAAATGCCCGACACTGGACAGTAGTTTTGTACAGGAGGTGCAAGACGTGTCAGCTGCGGTTTCAAACCACAGAATAATGATAGTCGCTCGCATTCGGAAAATGATGCAACAGCGAAGACATGTGCACAGTAGAATCGAAAATTCCAGAGAGATCCAGTCCACAACGATACGTTGTTTTAATTGTGATAAAATAGGCCATAGTAGAAATCAAATTGCAAGTGAGATGTTGTTCCAGTTTGCAAATCTTCAGATCATGGATGGAGAGATTTTGCCAACCACGAGAGTAAAGAGATTATTCAGGAAGTCCCGGGGAGGTTTTTTCTAGATATGACAGGAGAATTCCACATGATGCAAGTTCTAGATACACAAAAAGAACAGCAGAATTTCTAAGATAAGTTCGAAAACGGACAGGATAATGACTAATCCGGGTCGTAGAGTCACTAGAACCTGAGCCGATTGTGCGTGGATTCTCTAATGGCAATGAAATTTCTATTTTCATTGATTCTGATCAACTCAATTAACTTAGTAAATGCTGACCTTTTTCACTCGAGGTTTCCAGAGTGCAAATTAGTCCCCTTCTAGTGAACAATTATTGTGATGTACAAGCGAAACTGAATATTTTAGGTTCGTCATTTCTTGCGCTTTATATCGGTGGAAGGAACCAATAAGTAAAGATCATTTTTGGTCATAGAAGCAGCAGCAGGAAATGGTTTTACTAGGACGCCCTTCTTGCGACATAACATCAACATTCTTACGGGAGTTCAGGGGATTACAATAGGTGAGTCGGGTTGTTTGTTCCATATACACAGGAAAGAAACTTGTGAGGAAGCTTAAGGGCTGATCTGAGACATGTGTAACACATTCATTAGAAGGTGAAGATATTCCGCAGATCTTTCAAGGATTTTGTTGGAAGATATTGAATTGCAACCACCGAGTTCCTGTTGAGTTGAAGTGTCAGCTGAAGAAGAAAAAGTTTCCTTCTCAAATTGTGCGTTGTTGAGGAACAGAAATTCAAAGACGTTATGGTACGGTGTCAGTGAATGAAATTTCAGTCGCAGGCGTGACTTCGGTAGAAATTAGTTAGCTATCAAGACTCAGTGAAAAAATATCACAAGGGTACTTATGTAATTGATTTTGAAGAGTCTAAGGAAGAGCATAAATTAGTGAGTTTTTGTGGGAGACGGGAATATGTTTCCTAACGAGGAGCAACAGTTCCGAAGTCAGGTTCTACATGAACACTTGGCTAAAGTTGATTATCCTGAATATTCAGATAAAGTAGAGAAAGTGTTGAAAGAATATCTAGATATCATTGCTTTGAAGGGAGATAAATTAGGAGTTACAGATGTTTTAGAACATTCAATCCGCCTAGAAAAGGGTACAAATCCCATATATATTCCAACATATCGAATTCCTTTTAAGATCAGAGAAGAAGTAAGAAAAAAGAAGTTCAAGTGGGGATCGGAAGGTATTATTAGACCGTCCAATTCTCCGTTTAATTTTCCTGCAACGCAGTTCTAAGAAGACGGTAGTATCAGAGTTTGTGTAGATTTTCGTAAATTGAATGAAAAAACATGCCCAGATAGATATCCGGTAGCTTGTTTGCCTGATTTGTTTGTTGAGATCGGTGGCAAAATATATATTCATCTATAGATCTTATGCAAGGAGTTTTCTGGTTCCCTTTGTGAGAGTAGCCGTAAATATACAGCATTTTCGGTACCAAAGGGACATTACGAGTTTAATAGGATGCCTTTTGGATTACAAGGGTCCCCAATAACATTTACTAGACTGGTTAACACAGTACTTCATGGCTTGTTAGGAAAGTCGGTGTTTGTGTACATGGATGATATTCTCCTTCATGCACAGATACAATTGAAAAGAACATCTAAAGGTGTTAAAAAGAAGTCCTCCAAGCGATTACGGTTCGCTGGGTTAAAGGTCAAGTGTGTCATGTGAGTTTCTGAAGAAAAATTATACTATTTAGGACATGTTATCTCTAAAGAGGAGTTAGAGTGAATGATGAGAAAGTTAAAGCCATTGTGAATTTTCAGTTCCCAAAACCGGGAAACAGGTCCGTTCGTTCCTAGGTATGTCGGGTTTCTTTTCGCCGTTTTGTGTGGAATTTTTCTACAATAGCGTCTCCTTTGACAGATTTGTTACGAGAAAGACGATGCGTTTGTTTGGGGTGATAGTCAACAATTAGCTTTGAGAAAGCTTAAGAACGCTTTGAGTGAACCCACCAGTTTTGATTTTCAGATTTTAGTCAACCGTTTCACCTTAGTGACTGACGCGAGTCAGGAAGGTATAGGTGCGTGTTTGATACCAGAAAGGTGAAGTACACCCAATTGCTTTTATAGCGAAAGTTCAAAACGCGTGGTAATGCTCAGAAAGGCTGATGTCAGTTGTGGACAGGAGGCTTTCTGATCGTCTCTAGCCTTGTTCATTTAGATGTTGTTGTTGGGAAATAAAGTTGAGATTTTTACAGATCATCAACCGTTGTTAGAGCTTTTAATAAATGATTTGTCGCCCAAGAGAGCACGTTGGTTCCTAACATTGAGAGATTTTGATGCAAACCTCAAATACGTGAAGGTAAGCATAATGTAGTTGCAGATGCATTGAGCAGATATTTTCCGGTCGAGGATGAGAAGCCACCGAATCCTGTGGGAGAAGAAGTAAATGTTGGTGTCTAATGTCTCTGATATTAGTAGTTCTGAGATCGCATGTAGAGGACATACACGTTCCTACAGGGCACTTCAGGGAGAAATAGTGAGTCGGCGGTCTCGGGAAGATTGTTAGTAGTGATAGTGAGAGGTAACGCAGTGTGTTATATTACAGTGAAAAATGTCACTTAGGACATAGGCTTGCTGGAACAAAGCAAGATGAAGATAAATTGTTGTCAGATGCTAAGGCATTTCTTGAGGAGTTTCACCGAGAAGAAAGGGTATAAGTTGCCTTTTTCTGGTCTAGAGTTGGAGAATAATTTATTGGTGAGAAAAGTTAAGTATAACTTGCGAAGTACTCGAAGCATGGGTGAGATTACACAAATCATCGTGCCAGAGAGTCTAGTACCACAAGTTCTAGACATTGTACATTGTAAATTTGGTTCTCCTCATTTGGGGGTAGACAAGACGTATGAAAACGTCAGGTCAAAGTTCTTTTGGAAAAATATGTTTTCCGCAGTAGAAACCTTTAATGAAGAGTGTGCTATTTACCAATGCGAATAAGCCAGCGACGACGTGTCGTGTCGTTTGGTTCATATCCCATACCACATGCGACCGTTCCAGGGTGCATATGGATATTCTGGGTAACTTCTCCAGGGAGTCCGCTTATGGTTATAGACATTTGTGTAGTTGTTGATGAGTTGACTCCTTTGTCGAGATTTTCCCGCAAATACAAATCAGCGGTGCTATAGCGTTCTTTGGGGATAATTTGTCGATATGGTGTTCCAGAATGTCTGATCACAGACAATGGTAGGGAGTTTATTAATAAGACTTTAGACGGTCTTGCTAATTTGTTGGGGATAAAGAAAGTATCTATAATCCCGTATAGACCTGAAGCGAATGGGTTGTGTGAGAGGGCGAATCGGAGAGAAGTAATCAGCTTTGCGCATGACGGTGCAGGAGGTTCCGATACATTAGGACAGATGCTGGATGAAGTGCGATATAGTATCCAATATGATGAATGACACAATTAAGATATCTCCAGCAGAAGCTTTGTGGATACAAGTTGAAAGGACAGCACGATTTGTTACTTAGGCGAGTTCAGGGTGATGTTACGGTCACTTCATTGATAAATACAGCGAGAAAGATTTGCACGTATCCAGTAAGAGGCGAACTTAGTTCGCGTGCAATGGTAGAGAAAAGTAACGCGAAATCGAGGGGAGTAGCTTTTTCGATGGGTGATAGAGTGTTTGTTAAAGTGAATGTTCGGAATGATCTGAATTATAAGTTAAGTCCGAAGTTCCACGGACCTTTTGAGATTATAGAGATCAAAAGAGGGAATAGATTTGTAGTTAAAGATGTAAACACTGGGTGACGAAATTGACCCATATTTCAAGTTAAAGAAAGTTGGGATGTAATGGAACGTTTGTATATAGTTAGAGGGATAAATGGGTCATGTTTGTATATATATGATATTTATTTTTTTGTCTCTTGTTCATTTGGATGTTGAAGTTCTTAGTCATTTGTTTTCGAATGATTTTAGAAGTTGAGACATGGGCTAATTTCATACGAATTTGGCCGTGTGTTGAGTGTGTTGTTGTGTTATGATGTATTTTATCATCTGACGCAATATCTGTGTTGTTTAGATTATTTTTTTTTGGGGAGGTACTTAGTATATCGGACCGAACAAGTCTGATCTTTTTTTCGGGTTGGGAGATCGTATTTGAGTGTTTGGATTTTTTTTCCAGTTTCTTTTTTTTTAAATTAAGGGAGCTGTATTGTGAGTAGTTATAGTTGTTGAGAGATCAGTGGGGTGATTATGCATTACGTCAATTGCTATTTTGTTGAGAGTTAGTCAGGTGTTGTAAATGTTTGCTTCCAAGCTTAAGAGTAGAAGGCTTTCATGTCTTTACGAGATATGATACCTTTAGTGTTTGGATAAATTTTTTCATAGAGTGAGTTCCGTAGAGTTGGTGTGCTTAGTAGTGAGTTGACTGTGATTATTCTGAGATACAAACTTGGAATTAGTTCACATTGTGAGTGTTTGATTTTTGCGTTAGTAGTTTTGTTTGTTTCAGTAACATGAAACCTTTTTGTTATTAGACCTTTTTCGAGTGTTTTTAGGAGACTTAGTAGTGACATGGGATAGAGTAGAGACCATGTTCATTTGAGAAGATCAGTGTCAAGGTTCGGGAGTTGATTATAGACAGGTTATTACTTTAGTTAGAAAGGAGTGTGTGTGTGTGACAGTAGTATTTTCCAGTTGAGTTTTGTCTGTGGGTGGTTGTGAGTTATCATTAGTTCATGGACAGACTCCGACAGAATGTGTTTAGATAGTTCCTGCAGGAATTACACATTGAGTCCTGGTACTCTTCATGCCCGTGTTTTTGCAAGGAGTATGCAGTTACAATGATATTGCCAGAGCAACGAGTCGACGACATTCGTTCATCGAGGTCCGAAACGTCGATTCATCCTGCAGAATCCTGTCGGAGATTTCTCGTACTTAGCCGTGCTGTATTCAACAGTTCTGCGAAGATAATTATGCGTCATACGCATAACGAGCATTTGGTAGTGGCGGTACCTACAACCAAGGTGCCAATGACGGTTCCACCGTTGGAAGACATTGACGATTCCGTGATGTTCGAGTATCAAGAATATATTATGCCGACAATTTTGGTGTCTTATGCTTTTACGATAATTCTTGTTGTGGGAGTAGTAAAGCTTATTCGTGTTTGTAAGATTACATGTAAAGGCTCTAAGAACTCAACCCCAGTGACTTTGGAAGTGCGTCATGAGAGCAGTCCTTAAAGCTGCAGTGCAGTAGACATTGCTAATTGAGCATAGCTCTATTCTGTTATGTTTTATACATATGCTTTTGTTTTAGTTTGCCGTTAAGGAGGCGAGACGCTCTTATGTAATTGGCGAGCTCTATTTCAGAAAATATGGCTGCTACAATTTTTAAAGGACACATATGCATTTCTTAAACTAATGCTTTAAAGATGTGATGAAAGAATTTATGGAGTCAGATGGAAGTAAGGTCGAGACTCGAGGTAAAATCTTTGTGTTCAGCAAATGGTTTGATTCCTCAGCAATATTGCCGGTCAGGTGATCTTCCGAAGTGTTATGTATATTCGTGAGTACGTGCGTTAATTTGATCTAGATTGTGCCAAAATCTGCCCTAAAAGTGAGTTTGATCGTTCATTAACGTGATAGAACTGCAGTTGTCTAGACGTAGCTGCAGAGGATCCAGGCTTTGAATCAGCAGATAAGGTAGGCTTGAAATCTCTGTTTTTATGGGAGAAAATTGAACTTGTGATTTTTACCATGATTTTCTAATCATTATGAACTTTTGAACTGGTGTGGGAGATTTAATATGAATATTCATACCTCTTTTATATTATTGTTTGTCATATTTACGTTTGCCATATCTTGGCTTCTATGCATTTTACACTTTCCATTATTGTGTTTTGCATTTCATATATTTTTGGGAGTTTTCTATCATGTTTGATTCTTCCGACAGATGTCTGTGGACAGATGTCGGTGGACAATAATGGACTGTTTCGAATAACACGTAGTAGACTGTTTTTATTAGGACTAATTATTGATTTGGGGAGTATGTGTGAGTTTGGATATTTTCAGGCTATTAGCCATAGTGAGACTTCTTTAATCAGAAGTGTTTTACAGTTCAGAGTTTAGTTATCTAACTCGATATTTCATTTATTATGCATTTTAATCTTTGCTTTGTTTTATTCATTTCTTGTTGGGTTATTTGAATAATAAACTTATTTTTGTAGAAACTATTGCGTTTCTTTAAATGGTCCATTCTAATTGAGTTGGGTGAGAACGAGTGAGATTCAATTGGGTGAACTTCGGGAAACGATGAGAGAGAGAGAGAGGGCGATACAGAGAGGGACAAGTACACGGAGAGAGAGAGAGAGAGAGAGAGAGAGAGAAGAGGAGAAAAATAGATGTAAAGTGTTGCTAGAAGTGAGCGAACGTTCATACGCCTCCGTTTCATGATTAAATATCGTTGGAGCACGTTACGTACACCTTCAAAAGGGTGTTAATTCTGTCCTCGTTACATATATATATATATATACGCCTGTAGAAATAATAGAAATGAAACACAAGGAAGAAAGAGAGTTACACATCGAGCGGAATGTCCACCCTTGATGTAGTAAATACAGGTTTGCGATGTTTGCCAGTTTATACTATGGTTTATATAACTTTTATTTAAGAGGTAGCATTTTTGGGCTTGCCTGGTAAAGGATCTTTCTAGTGAACCACACAAAGGACCTTATTGCATTCCTTACACAGTATCATGTATCTTTGGGTGTTTTCTTTTCCCGTTAACGTTAATAACAGAAGATCCTATAGTATTATGGTAGCAGAAAGCGAACAGATTGTCTCACCCAAAGGTGTCAGTTGTCTTCTTAATGCTATCCACGTATGAGATTAATATTTCATTATTGCTTGTTGCTTTTGACATCGTTTCGTGGAACGAAAGAAAATCTGATTCGGGGTATTTGAGAGAAGGCAATTACCTTCAATTTCGCATCCTCGCATCCAGGAGAATAAATTCGAAGGGCTAGCAAGTCCAGCCTTTACTGGAATGCCATGATGATAAATAGAGAAATGGATGTAGGATGTCGACAATGGATTTCCTATATGCTATGACTATGTAGTTTGTGATACCGAATTGTTATTACGTGTAGGAAAGGAATTCTCTTAGCCATTTCCAATTCGTATATAAACCTAATGCACGGTACAAGATTAACTGAATCATTAGAGAACCTCTTAAAATCCCCGTGGTCGGATTCCAAAGTCCAAACATCCACATGTTACATGCAGACCACATCTTTAAGTTTAATATTATTTTTTTTTCATCTTGGATTTATTTATCCCCTGAATATGATAATAAGGAGTATTAAATAATTCATGACAAAATGACCGGTTACGTCACTGAAATAACTGTTTACAAAGCCAATCAGATTTTCTTTCGTTCCTCTCCCGCGATGTCCAAATGAACACGTAATGATAAAATGAAGGTCCCATGCGTAGATAGATAGCATCAAGCTAGACGATTACTGAAACCATTCATTTTCATTAGTGAGAGAATTTCATGCAGAACCTTCGTATTCCTCCCTGCCAACTAAAACCAAGTACTTATATAAAATAGTAAAATGAGGGACTCATTCATTCCTACAAGAAATGGAATTACCATATGTAACAGTGGCACAGCAGGCTAGCTGATCTATTTTAATCAGTGACAAATTTATCAAAGGGTGATGTCACGCCAGGTTTTTACCTGAGTTTATCTGGGCCCAAGACCAATTTAGCATGAGACAATGTCTCAAAAGCGGTTTCGTCCGGTTTGTTTGTCAACACTTAGGGCAAAGGTGTACATAGTGCTCGCTTTAATACGCATTCGTAGATCTGTAACCACAATGTGTGTTATTTGTGTGTTTTTGTGTATTTTGTTATTTTCGTATATATCTTATGTACTTCATGTTAGAACAGTATTGTACCCAGCTTGTTTTATTAGTCCATATTATTGTTTTGTTTAAATAAATATATTGCGTTTCACGTTTTGTATCTAAGCAGTCGTATGATCCATAGCAGCCGGGGACCAGTGAAAGGTTCTGTAGAATATTCTTTTTTTGCAAATTGTTTAAGCTGAGAGCTGAATCTTATCATAAATCATATCAGGATACAGGCAAGAAAAAAATACTGTTGTGTATGTCACGTGAACTGGGAGTTTATTTAGCCAAGTTCCATAGTATGATCGCTTCTTAAAGCAGAACATTTTTTTTAAGATAATAGTTCATATGACATTATTATGAAGGATAAATGTATAGTTGGAAAAAATGGCTCAAAATTTGAGACTCAAAAGAAAACATTCCTTTAAGCCTGTCCGTCTAAAATTGGTGTTGATTGAAGTGAACATAGAAAAATAAAAAAAAATACACACACACACACACACACACACACACACACACACACATATATATATATATATATATATATATATATATATATATATATATATATATATATATATATATATATGCTTTTAAGAGGTAGTTTTGTTTTGATTTTAATATCTACATATCATCGTTATCAGCCTCATTATGTAACTAAATGATAATGAAAAGAAAATATGCAACATTTGTGCACTTTTATGTGTTTCAATAGATTTCTTTTCATCATTGTTATTATTGTTACTGATTTATTTTCTTGGCTCCTCGGATCTCACTGTGGTGCTTTGCCACTTACGCTAGACTGCTAACGTCGGACCGTTAACTTTACATTCATCTGGCTGAGAATCAGCTGAGTCTGTAGATGATTCTTTTTATTCTATTTTTCTTTTTTTATTTTTATTATTTTCGGGGCAAAAGAATCTCAAGCATTTTCTTTGTATCTTGTATCTTCTTTGGACGTATCTTTTAGACGATTGCCTCACTCCAGTTTTTTTTATTTTGTGTCCCATCAAGTACTAGTATCAACAAACAATTAACACCCAGTGAAAACAACACTGGCAACCCCAGTTAGGGAATACCTTCTATATAGTGTGTTACGACCCAGCCACCATCTTGAAAGGAGCTGGGCCTATCTAACTTTATCCAAGAATATCCATCTCATCTCTAGTCTATCAGTCACTTAGGACCGCATGATCCTATCGCGCCTAATTCCTACCAGTCTTTATTTGCAGGGCTGCTCCAAGATTGTGGAAGTGACTCTAACCCTCTGACAAGGGCCTACGAACCATTTTTAGCCTATATAGCAGTAAATTCTGTCTCCTTGATTGTTTTGATTGGTGTTATGGTAAATAAATTAAGTTGATTGTTCCCTGAATCTATTTTGTGCCTCGGTAGAATACTTAGCCTCACCTCTACCTTTGTTTAGTTTATGAATATTGACGGGGTGCCACAAGGTCCTTTTATTTGCTAATTATAATTGATGTAAACTTATTATAGCCGTCAATAATCATAACAATATCAAGGAATTGGTTTTATTGCTAAATTTATGTGACAAAGGGCAAAAACATATAAAGTGGGAAGAGTAAAGATCTAAATTTCGTCACAGCTCCCTGTATCCACGAAAAACCGGACTGTCTGTCTGTCCTGTGACTTCTTTTCCCGTTTCTTCAGGTTCATAAGCGTTAGCTCTGGTCCAAATTTTAAAAATCTTTCTTGACACACTTATTTTCTAAGTTGAGATGATGAGATATTTTGGACAAGGTTCATTATCTTCGATGTTACATCTTTCTTTTCAGCATCAACTGGTGTTCTTTGCTTTCTGTGACAACATATTTTCCAAATCCTTTTCCGCTCCAGCAGGTAATCTTCCGTTTATTGATCCATCCAAGGAAAGAAAGACGTAATTTTGCTATCTGGAATTAATGTTCTCATCTCTTGGTTCATAATTCATGTTTTCTTTAAAGAATTTGAGTTATATAGTGAATCACTAAATTTCTCTCAAAGCATTACTTACGTTACTCTAGAGTCTAGAGATTAGCCAGTGCCGAGGGGGGAAGTTGAAAGGAAATTACAAGCTCAAGGGAGTGTTGGAGGGTGATAGAAGGCATTCAAGGAGGAGATAAAGGGACTGAAGGATGGAGGTCGATGGATTCTGACAAACTCTTACCTTGCTTAATAAATTCTAGTGCCTTACACTAAAAATGTAGCTTCAGACTCCGAGCTACAGGTTATCGGGAGATTGCCGGCCTTTCTCGGGTCCCTCTGTCCCTCGTGGTTTATAGCTTAGGCTTGATGCATGTCTTTTTTTTCAGTATGGCCAAGATGAGGGCCTACAAAATACGTCTTTACGAGAGGAAAGTCCGGCGGTAAGGTCGCTTCCAAGGATGCAAATCAAAATGTATGGAAGCTGACTGAACCAATGGTTCTTACGTTACATTAGAATATTAAATTGATTATCGGGGCAGCAGCCTGAGGTATTATATTTATAACAATATATAAAAGTTCATTGTCTTAAATACAACTTAAAGAGCTTACAAGGTTGTAAAACGGGAAGGATTATTAAGATTAAAGGGTCCTTGGATCGCTAAAGTGTTCGCAAGAAAAAGACCAATGGCCTTGACAGCATAACTAACGTGCTATAGGTGTGAACTCTATGAATATTATTGGACAGCTCTCGAGTCATGGAAAGGTCTTCGAAAACGACTCAGGATACTGCATTAATGGAGTACTTTAGAGGGCAGAGCCCCACATTCTAGAAATGAGATGTAGGAAGCACTGACCAAACAAGTCAGCTCTCGAGATCGGAACGTAATCTTTCTGAGGCTGTCCAATATGCCATTTTTAACAGAAGCGGAAAGCGCATTCTTCTCCGTCTTGCTGAAATTTGACATTTTGTCACTTCTCTCCAAAGCCCTTCTATTTAGTGAGACGCTGCTATACGCTGTCTCTCTCACTGATAGGTAACAGCTGATATAAAGGAGTCTGCAACTAACCCTGGCCTTTTCTTCCTTTCGATACTTAGACCAGATACCATTCGGCATTTTCTATTTCACAAAAGCACCAACCATACTTAACCTTTGTTGGGCTTAATTCTCATTTACAGTTTTTGTTTTCGTTACAGGCACAAGGCTGGTTTGGTCTAAAATGAACAAACGAAGCATAAAAGAGTGACCTTGAATCTTACGCAATGCAACCACCGCTAAAAATGGTATAATTGATATCGATCACGATTTTTTGCCATTCGAGATAATTCTTAACTATCTCAAATTTTTCTTTCAGATTTCCTTTCCACCGCCCTTCCCCTGTTGAAATGCACCATGGTCCATTTCTTTGTCCAATCTTGCTCCTTTTGTTTCGAATACACAAACTCGTACAAATGAAATGAACCCAGTAGACTTGGGCTCCGTAAGACAACCTTCCTGGTCGGCACGAATAAACCTCGAGGTTCAGAGTACCTTATCTGGAGAAGCCAAATGAAGGATGATAACAATATTTCATCACGATTTCTAGAATTTCTACTTGTGATTTGTTCCAACAGATTCAGACTTTCCCTCCAGCTTTCTTTTGCTCTTTTACTAAAATAATCTTTGCATTTCCTTTCCTATGAATGTCTCACTAGATATGAGGGATGTTATTGTCAATTACTAGTTGGGAGACAAGCTATCTATCCTCCCCATGGCCAGCGCAATGAAGACCAGGTAGCAGAGGGAAATGTTGTCTGTCCTCTGCACTGCTACAACAAAACTCAATATATATATATATATATATATATATATAATATATATATATATATAATATATATATATATATATATATATATATATATATATATATATATATATATATATATATATATATATATATATATTATATATATTATATATATATATATATATATATACATTGTTAGTAAACTTTAAATATACCTAAGGTATACTTTTTCTTCATAGGAGTAAATTAAATTAAATAAATTCATCTTAGATAATACTGACATTGGTTAAAGATGGCAGTAGTAGATGACTCATGGAAGGAAATCATGAGAGTTGTACGTGGAGGTGAGGGTAATATCAAGTGAAAGGTACTAAATTAATGTGGGATATTTTTGGATAAATGCGTGAGGCTATTTAAAAGGTTTCGTATTCTTCCAGCATCTACCTTTCTTATTTACTCTGTAAATGATACTTTAGCCTTTTAAGTTTTTCACTAATTTCAAATCAGGAGCACCTCTATTGGGTATCATTTTTTTAATGTTCGAATGACAGCCTCATTAGTCCTTCCTACTTTAACAAACTCTATCATTATTTACCATTTTCTCAGGTTTGTATTAAATCTAATCTCTATAGATATAATGAAGCATTTGAATATCCTATGGTGCGTTATTGATCAAAACACCAGTATCTGCACTTTCAAGGTCTGTCAAATCTTTACCATTACTCCAGACTAAATTTTCTCTTCCACAGCAAGCTATTTTTTTTATTATTATTATGAAAGCCGTATAAAAGACAAACAATAAAAGTAACAAAACATTCCCCTGTAGTTGTCCACAATTTTACTACAAATTCACTTGACCAGACTCCATCAACATCAATTTTCTATATGCTTCAGTAATTGACTTTCCGTGAGTGTCGACATTTAGCAGGAATACCATAGTAACGTAAGACTTTCGATAATATTGGTTCGAGTACCACATCAAATGTCTTTTCGTAGTAAAAAAAGACACCAGAAAAGGATTTTTGCATTCCATGCGTCTTGGAAAAATTGGATCCGTTTTTTCTCGACAATCCTTCACGACACGACGTTCGCGATAAGCGAGGGGAAGTGTTAAGTAGGCGGCAGAGTTCGTGGTTCTCATTTTTCTGTAAATATGTTCGAGTGTTATTCGTGTCAGGCAGATTGCCTGTATTAGCAGTATCTTGAATATCTGAGAGGCTCTCTTTTAAATGATTCAAATACATCCTTTGGTAAAATAACCAATGTAGAAATTCTGAACGGGAACCGAAGTGACGACGAGACATGCAGGAGGACGATGTGTGTCTTTCTCGGGGGCATATCATAAAGGTAAGCTGAGCTCATTCCATGTCGTCCCTTTCCCAGCCAAGTTGTTCATTTATAGTAAGGAGCCGATTCATATAGTTTGCTAATCTAATCGCTTTGAATTTTTGCCATCCGAGGCTTAATATAGTTGACGTTCGGTCAAAGTGTAGTCTGATGATTCAGAAATAAGGTTTATGTATAATTGTAACTTTCGGAAGCCGATGTCATGAGATTTACGGGTTTTGAATAACTTTTCTTTTTTTGGAGTAGTGTGCCTTGTACCCGACCGCGTGGTCCTTAAGGTTGTGCTTTAGCTTAGCGTATGTTAAATTTAAATAGTCTAATTTTGTAATAGAATTGCAAAACCCTACCTGATCTTAATGGACCTTCACTTAGATGTTTACTGATATTACCCTTCAGGCCTGATCATCCTAGTCCCATACCACCTGGGATTTAGAACCCTCCCAGTTGTGGGGAAAAATTCGCAACACCATGCGCAAATAATTCATTTATGCAAATCTTGCGTTTCTAGCAACTTGTTTTTCCCAAATCTTCTTCTTCTTCCCAGATTGTTCCCATTTTTATATGGGGTCGCCGTGATGCCTTCTTTGAAGGACTTTGATTTGGCTTTGGGGTAGACTTTGTAGTCCCGATCGGCTGCCCTGCCTGACATCGCTTAGACCCCGGTATTGTGTACATGTATTGTACCAGTTTACCAGCGCTCTTTCTCCCAGCAGCGAGGAGTCGTTACACGGTGAGGTCGACAGTCGAGACGTGTGAGGTGTCAGTTATGTTTTTAGATGTTGGAGTGGCTTTGTTTGTGTGTGTAATAGTCTGTAACACCCATTTGCTTTTAAGCAAACCTATCCGTTGATTACATACATAATCCCAGGGTGTCTACACAGATAGCAAAGTGTCCGCCTCTCTGACCGGTCGGCTGCGGATTTGAACCCGCACCACAGACCTCTAAGAAGTCTGAGGATGCTGCCTTAACCAACTCGGCCATCGAGGCTCTAACTTGTTTTTCCCAAATATATGTATTTATTTCCTTCTCCACGTTATTAAGAATGAGCATAGTAAATATTTCTATCACGAACGACATAGGCAGTGCAATATATATATATATATATATATATATATATATATATATATATATATATATATATATATATATATAATATATGGCACAATGTGGTCTTTTCTTTGGGGTAATGGGTAGACAGGGGGATATCAAGAAAAAAAGTCCAAGTACACACACGCCTATTGTATTAGGCTTTACATTAGGACAGGCTGAATCTGTCCTTTTCTGTTCTTATCATTCAAGTTATTTACTTCTGTGCATAATAAACCACATTCAGATTTATTATAAACTTTAAAAGTAAGGGTGAAAGTAGGGTTAGACGTGTGAGGAGTGACCGTCAGCTTACTTGATTCGTACAAGTACTAGACAGTCCAATGAGACAGGCAAACCGAAAGACATGAGCTGCAGTCCTGTATGTCAGTAGCAGTCAGTAATGATGCTGGTGAGGGTGAGTTGTTCATACTTGGTTAGGATAGGTAAGGTTGGTCACTTTGCGGCTACTTTCTTTTCTGAAATAGTAAAATCGCAAATGCTGTGACGATTTTACTACCATTATTAAAGCAGAATGCGTGGTATTACCAAGGAAGCTGATAAATGGTCCAGAATCATTCTTAATGACTGTGTGTATGTCTGATAAAACCAACTATTTTTTCAGGTCAATGATGCCCTCTTGTAAGCAGCTCTAAGTGTTGTTTTTCTGCAATATGGCTTCACAAAGTCTGTAGGATGAGATGGGATAGATGATCCTCAGTGTGTTATCTGCCAGAAAATATTAGGGAAAGAAAGTTTAAAACCAGGAAAACTGTCTGCTCTTCTAATCTTATAAACTCAGTATGCTGTATGTAAGGGTTAAAATTTGTCATTCTTCAAGCAAAAGAATCATTCAAGCCTGTCGAATCACTCAAGCAAACAAACTACACACAATTGCAGAAGACTTGATAATTTCCTGTGCTTTGGTCATAGTATCAACTATGAGGGGTTCATGTATGGCTGAAAAGCTGAAGACGATGACATTTTCTGATGATACAGTCCAATGAAGCATCACTGATATGTGAAACATTATATGAAATCAGGTTTTAAGTGAGATCACTCAAAGCAAATTCAGATTTGCAACTGGATATAGCCAGTTATTCTGCCCTAAAATGGAAAACAGTATCTGCAAAATTTTCGAAATTGAGATATGCCACCTATTGGGCTCGTGAAACACTGATACACAAGTTACTGCGGTTTCAGAATGATTTTTCAATGCTTTCCACGAGCATTTATGGGGTCCCATTTGCAGTATCTGCAAAATCAGTAGTAAGGTAAGGGAGTAACTCCGTTTTTCTGTTTTGCATTTTTGCAGATACTGCAGTCTTCCCTTTTAGGGTAGTATTCATGTTAGCTAGATACATTGCAGGACTAGAGTTAAAGAGGATTTTGTGTTTTGTGGGGCTGTTTACACCACTACAAGGGCTAGGGATGTATTTAAAAAAGTTGATGCATTCTTCGGTGTAGTTATACTGGAATAGGAGCACCTTCTGGCTGCGTGCACTGATGGTGCACCAGTAATGATTAGTATTCATTCGGGATTTCTTACCCTTGTCAAAGAAAAGCATCCTTATGATTCATCAGCAAGCTGTGGCAGCCAGGACACTTCTGGCATCTTTTTAATTCAATGCTCAGTGATGTCAATAGAATAGTGAATCAAATGAGCTAATACTGTTAACGTAGCAGAATCTTCAAAGCATTCTGTGAAAAAGTTGGGTGTGTGTTCTCCAAAACTCAGTTATTACACAGTAATTACAGTAGATGACTGTCCAAAGGGAACATGCAGGAAAGAGTAGCAGCAGTGGGGATGGAAATAGAAATGATGTTGCAACAACTACAGTAAACAAAAAAAAAACTTCTAGAAAAGTTCAGCAGTGAGAATATGGCGACTTGACTTGCCCTGCCTTGGTGACACCTATTAAAAGCTGAACCAGCTGAACCAAAATCTGTTGACCAAATATGATAGTTATATTTGAAAATGATCAAATTGGTGGGGTTTCAAAATAAGCTTGAAATGTTGAACAGGTTACTGGAAAAGAAGAACGTTTCAGTGTTTAGTTAACTTCAAAAACATTACAAGTTGAGCTCAAACGTCCCACAAACTGAATTTTGTGTCTTGGATGCATTCCAAGGTTCTTTCAATAACTTCCCGCCTGAAGTCGAGGGTGAAGCATGGGCGTTGAATTCATTTGGAATGGTAGGCGATGTAATTCAAGATGAAGATTTGGTTGCAAGAAGTGCGTTCATGAATCTCCGAAATGCTTCAGTTTTGGAGACACAATGGAGAGAAACCACACAGCAAACTCTGGGTTACTCAGTTTGAGGTTTATCTAGTTCTTTCTAAAAGAGCAATGAGTATAATAGTCGCATCTGTAAGCACATGCCGCTGTGAGTCTGGCTTTTCTACAATAGTTCCCATTAAGACTCAAAGCAGGAATCGTCTTGGTGCCACACATGAAATATATTGTGCTTTATCAATTACCTCACCAAGAGTTGATTTATTGGTAACCCAGAAACATTGCAGTTGTTTCACTGAGCAGTGACAGGGGTCATAGTGCACTACAACAACATTTAAGATTTTTTAAACTAATGCATCTACATGTTGCTGCATTTTCCAGTTGTTCAACATTTCCTTCACTAAAATTCAGAGATTAGTGCTTGAGGTCATGTTAATTCTCATCATTGTTGATGAGTAAAATTAATTATTTTTGGTAATAATTCTCTTGGTTTTAACAACCTTCAATTAAATCTTATATTCCAGTTAAAAATCAAGATATCAAATTATTCAGATGACTAAAATGCAGTTGTGGAAGCATAGGCTGTGATGGGAGGTGTGGATAACAATGAAATTAGCACATTACTTTGGATATTGTAACGACCCGAGTGGGCCGTTAAGCAGGTTCTTTAACATACTCAGGACGGGGCTGTCATGACTGACGGCAGATGTAACAAACAAAGGAGGAGAAAACAACAAAAACAATAAAATGAGCTTAATATTAATTTATTTTTAAAAATATTTACAAGTGAGACAGGTCTGGTAAAAAGTTAAACCATAAGCATAAAAAAAAACCAAGAGGCAGCACTAAACAAAATAAAGTTAAACAAACGATTAACTTTAATAAACAAAAGGTAGCTTAAAACAAAAAAAGGCAAAAATAAACAACAGCAGGCAGAAAAAAAAAAATACAAACATACGTCCTCCATCGGGGCACCAAGACAGCCCTCAGCTGCGCAACAGGGACAAAAACCCACCAACCAGAATACCCCGATGGAGACGTCAGGACAGCCTCACGCTGTCATCAAAGATGAGCAGCTCGTGGTCACACGACTACTCATGGTCACACTCCACCTCTACGACGTGCTCCACTTCGTAGGCGTGCTCCAATTTGCTGCTCAAAAACTCGACCAACGTCGACTCCAAAAACTGCCTGCTGCTGCTGCCACTGCCGCTACCTTTGCTGCCCTACCAGACCCGACTGGCGAAAGAAAAACGGCAGCTCACCGACGAGAACATCAAAACAAAAAAACTTGAAGGTAAGGAGGCAGCAATCCACAAAAGGAACGAGCGGGAACCAGCAGTTCCCGCAAAACCATCACTTAACGTGACACCTCCCCACCTAAAAAAAAAAAAAAAAAAGATTATTTTTTTACACTCATGATCCCCTCAATGCCGTAAAACCCGCCAGCCAAAACAGAGCCATCCTGTCACGGTCGCCATCATCGTAACGACGAGTGGGCGTTAAGCAGGTTCTTTAACATACTCAGGACGGGGCTGTCATGACGGACGGCAGATGTAACAAACAAAGGAGGAGAAAACAACAAAAACAATAAAATGAGCTTAATATTAATTTATTTTTTAAAAATATTTACAAGTGAGACAGGTCTGGTAAAAAGTTAAACCATAAGCATAAAAAAAAAAAAAACCAGAGGCAGCACTAAACAAAATAAAGTTAAATAAACGATTAACTTCATAATCCAGAAAGTAGCTTAAAACAAAAAAGTAAAAAAATAAACAACAGCAGGCAGAAAAAAATACCAAACATACGTCCTCCATCGGGCACCAAGAAGCCATCAGCTGCACAACGGGACAAAACCCACCAATCAGAATACCCCGATGGAGACGTCAGGACAGCCTCACGCTGTCATCAAAGATGAGCGCTCGTGGTGCACGACTACTCATGGTCACACTCCAATGCTATTGTGCTCCAATTTGCTGCTCATAAACTCGACCAACGTCGACTCAAAAATTGCTGCCACTGCCGCTACCTTTGTGCCCTACCAGACCCGACTGGCGAAAGAAAAATTGCAGCTCACCGACGAGAACATCAAAACAAAAAAACTTGAAGGTAAGGAGGCAGCAATCCACAAAGGGGAACGAGCGGGGAACCAGCAGTTCCCACAAAACCATCACTTAACGTGACACCTCCCCACCTAAAAGAAAAAAAAAA
>NC_089787.1:47816603-47821603 GCF_040412425.1 Macrobrachium rosenbergii
TCGCTGATGTTACCTGGTGTAATACAATCGGCGAAATGAAATTGAATGTCATCAGTAAGGAGGTTATCTACATCTCTTCGGGAGTCTTGATCATTTTATGCAGTTCAGGATAGTGCTGACGCCCCACATTCTTGCGATAGCCTCGCCATCGACGACTTCTCCTACTCTGTGATAGCTTTTTAGTTTTGTGATTTAGGGATTGAATGTCTTTCCAAAGACTAGGGTAATCGCCAGATTCTAATTTTCTAGACATTGCATCAGCTCTTAGTTGCTTTTCATTTATTCTGCAGTGCTTAAGAGCAAGTCTGAACTTTGCTCTCTCCTGTCTATTGACCGCAGCCTGGCTTCTGTGATTTCCCTAAAAGATCTGGTTTTCTGCTGGTTGTTAAAATCCCAGTTGACGGCAGGTGGGCGATCAGTTAGGGGTTCACGGTAGGGAGGGATAGAGTATTGAATGACACCTGTAAGGGGATGTGATCGTAGCCCGTTGCAAGATCGTAGCGAACGTTGCCGGTCACAACTGAATCATGAAGGTGGGAAGACGAGATGCAGTGGTCCAGCCAGGAAGTTGTAATCATGTCCTTGCTATTTTAAACATAGGTATAGGAAGAGGGAGGGAGGAGCATTACACTGTTAATTTGGAGAGCGTGGATTTTGACAGAAGCGCGTAAGTTCGTTATAAAATTGTTTTGTGGAGTGAGAATTAAAGTGCCCGATTACACAAATATGATCAGCAGTAGAATCGTGAATAATGCTGTGTAGCTCACCTAGGATCACGCAATTGATCAAAATTATTGTTATTTTTCCGGGGCATATAAGCATTAATTATTAGGATCTTCGAGTCCCCTACCTTCACTTGAAGCCCCAGCAATTATCTAAAGATTTGTGCCACTGGAAAGAAAGGCCCCCTCCCTTTCGGACAACCGGCTACGATATGATCTGTAACTTGCATCGATGAGGTCAAGAGAGCTCTGATGTCTTCATGTACTGAAAGCAGATTACAAGGTCATGTGGCCAGAGGAGCGTTTCTTGTAATGCATGCCTTTGAAGTTTTTGCAGAACATGTTTAGGAGAGGAATGTTCCGATTGAGGCCAAAAATATTCCAAGTGATTATATTTAATGTATCCATGGCAACTCACGAAGATGGGAAACGAATGAGTTGATGGGGGTTTGGCCAGCGGGGATGGGCAGTCACTCGCCGTGTTTTCTCTCTGTGCCTTGGCGGGAGGTTGGCGGCACTTGCAGTAGAAGGCGAGCCTACTCCTATACCCCTGCTTGTGGTGTCAGGAAGTCCCCCTGAGCGGTGTTGGTCCCGGATTAGGTTATGTCTTGAGACTTTCATATTAGGACCGAACTTCTCGCCTTTAAGAACATCGAGGTGTTGAAATAGGCAGGTAATCCTGTAAGCCACTTTATGTTCAATTTTGCATGGGAGTTCATGGGATATAAGAGGGACGGAGCCCGTGAAAAACTTGACTCTCTCTACTATGGCGTCTAGCGTCACCGATGACCGCAAATTGTGAATAACAACGTGATATAACAAAAACAAGTGGCAACACCTATCACATACGAGTTCTCATATGCTCTGGGCATATCACGAGGGCGATGTGCTTAACGCACGTAAGAAATGACGTCGTCCTGAGATCCCTTTAAGATTTAGTAACCATGTGACTAAGCGTCAAAGTGGTCAAACACACTGGGTCTGACCAAAAATGACTTCATCATCAAAATATCGCCCTTCGTCCAGAATTCATCATCAGGATTTTCTGTCCATTACACGTTTCTTTCTTCTTTGTAAGACAAAGCTTATTATATTATTAAGTCATTTCCTTTAAAATACAATTTTCCGTATTCCACTTAGAAAGAATCAAATAAACGATTATGTGTACTCCCAATGACTTTTTATATATATAAATATTAATATGAGCACTACAGTTGCTCGGCCACCAGTACATGTGGTCTCCACATGTTGGCAACATATCAAGAGCATCAACAAATGAAGCAATCAGTGGCCAAAAACAAAAAAGTCAAATCACGGTAAAAGAAATATAACAAACCAGAGTATTTATGTTAATGCATTAACATAATGTTAATGCATTAACAACAACAGAATTAACCTTGCAAGTAACTGCCGGAATATCTAAATTTCGATTTGGATCTATACCACCTGTAGTAAAGAAAAAAACCATATATTAATAGTAACTTAAAGTACCTTGTAATAATTCTCTCCACAAGGCGAACAGGCTTGATAAGCTTAAGTGTTAAACTTTCAAATATCTATAGAATGTTCAACGAACTCTGAAACATTTGTGTTCAACAATGCTTGAACAACTTAAAACAGTTCTGAAATACCGTAGCGACATTCAAAACCACCGTACAACCACAAACATAATTTTGCTACTTCTCATTGTTTTATCAATATTAGTCAATAAATCTATTTGCATCACTGTATTTATTTTATCCAAAGGGTATTGTTTCATATCCCTTGTTCTTCCGACCAGCCTCACAATATGAATATCTATAAACATATTTAAACTATAAAATATGCTTATTCCTTTTTTATATATACCAAGAAGACCTATATGAATATTCAACTCGTTAATAGGCAACCAATCAAAAATATTTCTTATTAACCTTCTTTGTATAATATTCGGGCAAAACTAGTAACCATTTACGTGCATTCACGCGAGAACATTTCTTATTAAACTTCTATGTATAATAAGTTATAATAACCTGATCTATGCGAATATTCACAGTGCACCTATATCTACAAGGAAGATTCTACAAAACAACCCCTTCTCTGAGTGAGTTCCTCTACAGATCTCTCCCTTGGCTGAGTCGGTTGAGCTTCAGACCGTCGCTCGATGGGCCGGAGTTCAATTCCACCGACCGGCTGATGAAGAGTTAGAGGAATTTATTTCTGGTGATAGAAATTCATTTCTCGCTATAATGTGGTTCGGATTCCACTATAAGCTGTAGGTCCCGTTGCTAAGTAACCAATTGGTTCTTAGCCACGTAAAATAAGTCTAATCCTTCGGGCCAGCCCTAGGAGAGCTGTTAATCAGCTCAGTGGTCTGGTAAAACTAAGGTATACTTAACTTAAGTTCCTCTACAGAGCCTTGCTGCCCCTCCTGTCGAATGGTGCCCAGCCATCTGAGCCCCTGACACAGGAAACTTCTCCAGGCCTCCCCCACCCCAAAACCCTTTCTCAATCTGTTTAGGAGTGTAAGTAGTATTACCAACATTTTTCTGAAGCCATACAGCATTGGAGATCGCTTTTTTTTTTTTTTTTTTTTTTATAATATATATATATATATATATATATATATATATATATATATATATATATATATATATATATATATATAACTTTGGGGCATTGGTCCCTGGTCCAGGAGTGTTGGATAATGTTCGGTTCTGGATAATGGTGATCTAGATAATGGAAGGATTATTACTGTATATGTATGTATACACACATATATATACATACTACATGTATGACATGTATGTATACATACACACATATGCATATATAAATAAGTAAATAAATAGATAAATTATAATATATATATATATATGTATACATAATGCTCATATCAATATTTACATATAGTAACAATGTCATTAGGAGCAAACATAATTGTTTATTTGATTCTTTCTAAGTTGCAAGTGGAAAATTGTTTCAAAAGAAACGGCTGAATAATATTGGATGTGGCATGAGTTTATGCAAATATTTTGGGAAATGGAAGAAAAAGTCATTCTGAGCAGAAAATGCTCTATGAAGATATACATTTAAAAGGCTTCGTTTGTCGTGAGGGGGATTTTAGAATAACCGTTCATCATTAGCACTGCTCTCGAGTGAAGGCGGTGGTTGACAGGAGGTCGGTGTAGTTTAAGACGTGTGGGGGGAGGAGGGATGAAGTGAATGAGACAAGTGAATTGCTCGTATTTTAATTATGATTCTTTTTCTTGCAAGTAATCTAATATACCTGGCTGGAATGACTTGGCTAAAGATTTGTATACACATTCACGAGAAATGTATTTACTGTGGAGGCAAAATGGTAGTCCGAGGGAAGGACACTGCATTGCTAGACCTACAGCTATGATGAATGCTTTTGATGGAGAGGGAAAGATTTTTAACAATACATTTTGATGGAGAGGGAAAGATTTTTAACAGTGCATTTTAAATCTTTGGTCAATGTCAAATGAATAAGTCTACCCTTGATGGAGGGGAGATTTATTTAGGAGTGCTTTTCTTTTTATTTTTTCATCGGTGTCCAATGAATACCATAGATGAAGAGGGAGAGGGTTTTAATAACGCATACAATCTGTGTATTCGATTGTACTGCCCCTCTAGAATATGAACCGTAAATTTTTACCATTATATATGTATTAGTCCTCTGAAAATAGCTTAGATACGAAGTCGAAACCAGTCGGGACTTTCTACAAAGTCTTTCATTTTCCCTGTTGTAAAGCTGGACATATAAATCACGTGTCAGTGTGATTATAATCATATATATATATATATATATATATATATATATATATATATATATATATATATATATATATACATATATACATATATATATACATATATATATATATATATATATACTGTATATATATATATATAATATATATATATATATATATATATATATATATATATATATATATATATTATATAGCTTAATGATTGTATATAAATCATGGTGTGATAAAAATTTCATATATATATATATATATATATATATATATATATATATATATATATATATATATATATATATATATGTGTGTGTGTGTGTGTGTGTGTGTGTGTGCGTGTCTACATGTGTGTTTGTTTATAAATAATTAAAGGTAGAGTTAAAGAAATAAAGACACATTACGTTGAAATTGCACCAGCAGGAATACCGCACGAACTGACCCTTAATCCCTGAACTCAGGATCTTAGTGCACTTTCTTTGTAAGAATTTGTCCTTCTAACGCGAGTCGT
>NC_089787.1:47826603-47886603 GCF_040412425.1 Macrobrachium rosenbergii
TTGCACTCTGCATTGGCATAGTGGGAACAAGACAAGCTATAATCCTTTGTGAGGCATAAAATAATAGGATTAATTGAACAAAATAATGAAAGGAAAAATGTTAAAGGAAAAGAATAAATTACAGAGTTATAAGAAAAATAAATAGGTGAGGAAACCTGACGCCCCCCTCTGGATACAGATGCCAAGGAAATTCTTAGGATAAAAGGATGGCAATGTGCCAAATTTGCGCTGGTGCCAGGAGAGCTCACCCACTCTCTTTAAGCTACCTGACATTACCTACACCTGTGATTTCTGCTGCAGATCTCTTTAGGTTGATGGTTTTCCTTGGTAGGGGAATCGGTCGAACTGAGCCCGAGGAGGACATTGGAGTGCCACTGGTGTCGGCATCTCTGGCAGCTGAAGCAGGGGCGTTCATTTCAGGCTCCATCCCAAGTCACCACACTTCCGTGAATTCATCGGCCATTTGAGACACTGCAGAATCCTTACCCATGGTCGTGTCCGCGGGGGACCAGGAAAGAGAGGAAGAGGTTGCGGTGGGCGTGATAGGCTCACAGGTTATCATGACCAGCACAGGCATGGGTTGTGAGGCCACACCTTCTGTTGAGCTTCCACTGTGGTAGGAAGGATTCACCTCTCTTACTGGTACTGGTAGCGGAGCCAGGCCGGGAGAAGAGAGGGGATCCTGATTGGGATCTCTTGAATGGAGAGTGGGGGCATGCTCTGGTGCTGGCACTAAGGCAGGGTCAGGCACTATGATTTTATTTGGAATTTGCTCATCGTTCAGGACGGACAGAACTTGGCACTGCTCAGTGCATGCAAGTGGCACTGGCAGAGATTGTGAATCAAGTTTGGGATCTTCTGGAGGGAGATCTATTTGGGGCAGGCCCGGGCACCGGAATGGGATCTGGAATTGAACGTGATGGAGGGGTCCACTGCACATCATACTCAGGTGGCACTGGCAGTGTAATGAGTGCAGGCGTTTGAGGCGTACTCATGCCTAATGAATGATTTGGGGGATTTGGAACCCTGGATTGCTGTAACTTAGTTGGGGACTGGAAGTCCTGTCGTACGAGGATGTCATAACCTCCAGGAATATATCTTGCTACTGCAAGGTTGCAAATTTTGGATCTGTGAGGTCTTGTGACTCTCAACTGAACAGTACGAGTATCACTTTGAATTGATTGATACCCTCAATTGTGATGAGTTTACATCAGTTAATAGTAGCTCCATAGGGAACTTTGTATTTCCTTATGAGGGAAATTTGCACTCCTGAGTCATCAATTGCCTTGACCTGGCATGCGGGGTAGCTACCTCGAGGAGGTGCCACATATATGGGACCCTCAGCTGGAGGGCCTAAGGACTTTGGATTTGTAACTGCCAAGGCGATGGCGGGAGTACTTGGTTTTATTATTAGGGCATTTTGCCCATGTGGGAGAGTGGCCATAAACTTTGGAAGCCGGGCAATAGCTCTGGCTGTAATCTCTTTGTGGCACTGTCCTTGTGGAGGGTGCAGGCTTGTTAGCTGATAGATTCCCGGGAGAGGGTTTGAAAGATGCTGTGGGTGATGCCTGGGGCCTATTTCAGCACTGCTCTGTGGGATGTCTGGCTTTCTTGCAGAACCCACATACAACAGGTTTCTGCAAGTGTCCATTCTTGGGTGGAGGGGTGCCAGAAGTGAAGGAAGGAGGGCATGTTTTACGTCCCAATGAACTTGTGTGGGCATGATGGGTGTCCCACGTCGGCAAGGCGACAGCACTCCGCTAGAGTCATGGGCGCTTTTTCGCATGCATGGGTGGCTAGGGAGGAAGGGGGGTAATATAAAAAGTTTTCAGTCTTGAACCACTCGAGGATGTCCTTGGGAGTAGAGACTCCCAGGGACTCTAGCCATTTAGAGAGGTCCCTATCTGACTGATACGCCCAGTCAGACCAGGTCTGTCCTGTTTCTTTTATCTGGCCTCTCCAGCGTCGTCTCCAGCGTTCGGGGGTGATCTCATACACCTTTGTGATTGCCTGTCACACTTCCACCCATTTTCCTTGATCCACCTCAGGTAGGGTGTTGAAAGCAATTAGACCCTTTCCTCTGAGGAATTTTTACGTACTGATGCAAATTGGTGGTTTAGAAAACAGGTGTTCTTAGATGTACACTTCTATTTATTTTTATAGAAGTAGTAAGTTCATCGTCGAGAGACGGATAAGTTAAAATTATATTATTTGCAAGTTACACTGATAAAGGTGCGTATTTTGCCAACCCTAGTAAGAGCCTTTTCCTCCAATTCTAATATAAGCACAAAACTTAATTCTATTGTGTACAGGCGCTGTTTGCCTAAGTCACGTGCATACGAATTTGCCTTTCCCTATTTTTAGCCTTCTCCACACGTGACCTGAAAGTAGTAACCACTTGGGTTCAAGGCTGCCTGGTACTCACCTGGCAACAAAGGGCAATGATCAAAATGGAAATTTTCCCAAGACTGACCCCGCTTATACAAACATATTATTCCGCTTATGGTTTATTTAGAGGCACTCAAAGATAAAGTTTCTCTTAGGCTTACCCAAAATTACCCTAGGAACGACGTGAAGACCACGTGGTCACAGTGGACTTTAAGCAAAACAAAAGATAACCACAAATAAACAAAAGAAAAAAAAGGTTCCTTATGCTTATGAATGACATAGCGGGCTGTTATTGAATGGAAACACTTTAAATGAGAAAGAATTTATCACGTGCGGTGCTGTACGGAGGAAAGTATACATATAATGATATGAAGCAAACAAATTTTACACTTTCTGAGATTTTACTCTACAGTGAGGAATTATGCGTTTGCCTAATGGATTTCTAACCTCTGCGAGAGAGAGAGAGAGAGAGAGAGAGAGAGAGAGAGAGAGAGAGAGAGAGAGAGAGAGAGATTTAACTCTCTGAATTCCAGCGATGCGGATATTTACTAATTGACCCATGTGGGATCTAAAACATGCGCCTAGCTATTCCTAAAACAACAAATTGTCTGGACAACACAAGGAGGAAATACACGCACTATTTCCTTTTTTTCAATGCTTCGTAATTCCCTAGCTTGCCTATGTGAAAAACATGCAAGCCCTCATGCAGGGGCTATCAAAATTTGTGTGACGGATACTAACTCTCTCTTCTCGATGACTGGACTTCATGCACCTGCCTAATGCTTCCCTATTTCTATTTTCAGTCACAATTTCACTTCCTATCCTAACATAAAATAGAAATACTCACTGTGTGGAACTCCTTGACTGTGAGCATGCGGAATTTACGCAAAAAGGTTCATTTCTTTGTCTCACACCCAGCTTAGCTTCACTAGTCACTGATAGGGAAGTTGCAAGGGGGCAAGGATTTAATCTGCAATGTGCAGATTGCAAGATCTAAGGCAAAGGGTCACCAGTTTTACAATTTAAACTGGGGAAATGCTTACCAAGAGCCAGTTACAGACTAAATGAATGATTTCGTTACTTACCTCTATTTTTGTATCAAATCTGACTGCTGTTCATTCAGGAAATCGTAAAAGAACAATGAAAAAGGGGGAATTTATCTGAACTGAGGGCTCTACTCACAAGGTATTTGTAAGTAAACACATTAGGGTAAGTTTAAAATTACGTGCATTTACATGACATGAAATATCAGAAGATGAAATGGACTAATCAGGCAGGCAAGGCCTGAGAGGTTAATTATAACTGGGAAAACTTGAAAGTATATCCATCGGTGAGATGATGCTGACGCAAGGCACAGTCAAGAGAGATTTCCACAGCTAACAAACCCTCTGTAAATGGAGAGATTCACGAATTAAAAGCCAGGAAGGACACCGTAAGATATAGGACAAGGCGAGCACAGAGGGTGCCAAGAAGCCTTGAACACACGATTTTATGTAATTATTTAAGAACAGGCATTTACGTAACACTACCCTAACAAGGCAAGATTGATATGGAAACACTGGCACTGAGTAATGGAAATAGGAAGTTTAGTATGAGAATTAAAACAGTGTGACTGACTGGAAGAACCTTTGCAACAGATCACTTTACCTTGTAGAAGAGGTGGCTTCAGCGAGGGTAATGGAGGTGGAGGAAGGGCTAAGGGTTTCACTCGTAAGAATAGAAGGCGGGAATGGAAGGGGGAGATGCGTCTCCTCGCGTCCAGCAATGTCTCTCTCGCTTGTTCCTTCAGTGAGACCCTTATATGACTTTGGTCAGGGGTCAGGAGGCTATCCACAGGTAGATTGTTGTTCCCCTATGCACGGGCATCATCTGTGACTCAGTCCAGGTGTTCATGCCAGTTGTCCTCTCTTAATCTGCTTCCCCGGCACTACTCCTGCCTCCGGCCAGGCTTAGGATCTGAAAGCAAAGTCTCCCACAGCATCACATGTTCAAGAAGAGGAAGTTGAGAGGCGATTAATGGAGGAGCCTATATTCCTTTTACGCTCCTTGTCAGGCAGTGCCCAAAACTTACTGTTGTATTTTCCAACTTTAAATGAAGCATTTGGTGGCTGGGATTCTTGGGAAAATATAATAATAATAATAATAATAATAATAATAATAATAATAATAATAATAATAATAATAATAATAATAATAATATATGTATATATATATATATATATATATATATATATATATATATATATATATATATATATATATGCTTAAAAAATCACAGTAGATGAACGTGACTTCAGTGTATAAGCGAATCCCACACAGGAAAAAGTGGGATTTTGCTTATTTATATATATATATATATATATATATATATATATATATATATATATATATATATATATATATATATATGAATATAAGAAATATAAAACACTATTTAAACGTTGAAACCATATATTTCGGGCACTTGCTTCTGTGCTCTGTTCACTGGTAGAATATGGACAGGTGGAAAGTTACAATGGTATATATACAAAAACATATGTTTTTGTATATATACCATTGTAACTTTCCACCTGTCCATATTCTACCAGTGAACAGGGCACAGAAGCAAGTGCCCGAAATATATGGTTTCAACAATTTAAATAGTGTTTTTATGGGCCTTCTTATATTCATATTACACTGTAGTATTACAGGAAAAGACATTCATATATATATATATATATATATATATATATATATATATATATATATATATATATATATATATATATATATATAAATATATATATCCACATATACATACATTTATATTTATATATATGAATGCATATATATATATATATATATATATATATATATATATATATATATATATATATATATATATATATATATATATATATATATATATATATATATATATATATATATATATATAATATATATATATATATATATATATATATATATATATAAATATATATATATATATATATTTCCATATATATAATTTATATTTATATTTATATTTATATATATATATATATATATATATATATATATATATATATATATATATATATATATATATATAATCCACACATCGGAGGGCACTACAGTAGGCAGGAGAAGGGCGCAGGAACACATACAGAGCCAGTACATACATTTATTGTCGACGCATTTCTTGACCCGTGGTCACATCATCAGGACATCTACAGTTTTAATGTAAAAAGGGGCATTCAGCATGCATAGTTAAAATGCAAACATACACAAAACATAAAAAACTTAAAATAGAAAATCAGTTAAACTTAAACAGTCACACTTAAATACATGTACACATTAAAGAACCGGTAAAAGAAAACTTAAAACGAACTTAATAAAAAGGAATTTAAAAATAAACTTAGAAGGGAGAGCAGCAGGCGCACCTCTCAGGGTGAAAGAGGAAAACACACTAAAAGAAATCAGCATAAATACAGAAGGAGGAGGCGGACAAGTATAAACAAACAATCGAATCATGCTATGAACAGGGGAACAGCCGATGATTGGCAATTGAACGTCGGTACAATTCTTTTGATGTTCAGGCTTTCCAAGAGAAGCAGTTCTCCAGGTTCCTTAGCTTGGCCAATTATTCTGAAGTTGTCGTATTTTATTGATGTCTTGCAACCTCTAGCGTGGGATCTTATAATTGAAAGTTCGGGTTTAGACAATCTGCAACCCGTACGATAACTCACGCCCATGTGAGAAGCCTAACCAACGTAATTCCCGGAACTACATCCGGACCATTTGAACTCATATGCGACACCCGACGTCATCAAGGGACAGAGCCGATCCTTGAAGGGAAACAAAGAACCAGTGGTTTTAGGATATTTGAGTATTAATTTAATGTTAAGAGCACCAATATTTTTTGAATAATTTTAGCAAACTGCTTAGCAAAATTTTGATTGTTGGGTAAATAACAGAAGCTTGCATATATAGTAAGTTTAGGTACATTATATTTAGGCATTAAGGGTGCAAGTTTTTTTATCGAGAACTTTCTTAATAACCTTAAGTACTAGACGGGCAGGGAAACAGTTGTTATGGAAGTACTGCTTAAGGAAGAGAATTTCAGAATGAAAAGAAAGCCAATTATAAGTTAATGCCCAATATACTGAGGTATGAACAGAGTTAATTTTAAAATTAATAAAACAAGAACTATAAAAATTGGAGCCGAGCCCGGTGAATGTGCTTTTCCTAAAAATAGTCTTATTAAAATTATCATTATCTTCAGTAAATAAAACATCAAGGAAAGCCAACTTACCGTCTTGTTCCTTTTCAATAGTTAAATTAATATTATTGTGAAAGTTGTTGTCTAGGTTTAAAAATCTATCAGCATCATACTTATTTTTCAGTAAAACGAATGTGTTGTCTATGTACTTGGCGTAAAATAAGGACTGAAGGACAAGGGGCACTCCTCCATTATGTGCTCCTCAAGGGAGCGCATGAAAATATTGGCAAACTTGGGGCCAACAGGAGACCCCATCGCCATCCCATCAATCTGTTTAAAAAGTTGGTTATTGAATACAAATGCTGTGTCCAGCACGGCTAATTCTAAGAGTGTTTTAAAAGATTCATAATTAAAATTACAATATATAATTTTAATTATATATTGTCAAATTGTACTTGTTTTCTAGTTTGCTGTAAATAATTTTTAAATAATAATATTTAACTTTTGCACTATCATATTATCATTCACTTACCTTTTGATATTTCTTTATTGTTATAGTCTACTGAACCCAAGGGTATGAAATTAACTTTACATTGAGTAATACAATGTCTATTATATCTGTAACAATATATATATATATATATATATATATATATATATATATATATATATAAACTATATATATATATTATATTTATATTGTATTTATATTATAGCATACATATATATCCATATATACACACATATTTATAAACACTATATGTATATACATATACATATACATATGAAAAGCTCATAGGTCACAGATATTTTATGAATTACAATACACAGTAGATTTTTTATTAATAAATGTGGGTAAAGGCATTGGGAAGGACCTTGAGAGAATGTTTGGCTGGTGTCTGGCGTGCATCCTGATTAGAGAACTGTATACGTGTCAGGTGTGTCAGATATTCTTGAGACGTGAGAACATCCCTGCCTAGAGACAAGACTTTGTGAGTTCGTTTGCCAGAAATGTCCAGTGTATTATTTTGGGGCAGAGTCTCAGGGTGTGAAAGGATTAGTTATCAAACAAACGGTCATTAGAAGATCAACACCGAATATGTTAGAAGTCTTCGGTGAAGACTCTGCTCAAGACATCGATTGAGAATTTTGCTGTTTGGAGGTAGGAAACATTTTAGATTTCCCAAACTGTAGATTGTTCTTTTCATTTAACGTATATCTTACTTGAATTTGACCATTTTTACATTGTGCATACTTTATAAGTAACATGGGAGGAATTCCCATATTTTTATTTTTATGCATTTGCTTAACAAGGGTTTTATTTGACTTCTTCAGATGTTTCACTGAGGAAGAGGTTAAGATGTACTCATTGGGAATATACTGGACTTTGACTTATTTCGACCTATTGTGGGAAAAGTATTTAGGGAGAATAATTAGTTGAATATGATGGACTGTAATATGTTTGATCATTTGGTGAACAATAGTATTCCATTTTATTTCATCTCTTGTTTCTTGCAATCCAGTTATGTTAGATTTTCGTCAAATAAATTATTTTGGGTAACGCTTTTTCACTGTAGACCTGAGAGAGAGAGAGAGAATGAGTGTGTAAGTATAGATGTGTGTTGCCAGTAGCCATTTTGATGCAGTCATTATCAAGCTACCAATAGATGTGACTTCTCGACTTTTTAGCAAAAGATAAGCAATGAAGTCTACTCTCGATTGTGTAACACATATATACACATACACACTTACACACACATATTTTGGAAAAGGGTCACGTTGAGGTACAGGAAGTTTTAGTCCTGCACGATTTTTAAAATGATAGTCAGACATGAATCATAAATACTAATTTTTGCTCGAAGCTGCTAAATTGTACCCCAACCCCAGTCATCAAACCAAAATCCTCTAGACTTACCTGCTACTGACGAATCATAGACTTTGCCTTCACAGTCTCAAGATAAGCAACATGCCAAGTGTATGTAAGGTTAATGGGGGCTGCAGTTGCAACAGTCACTTATAAGACGTTGCTCCCATACTTAGGTTACCGTAGGTTGAGATAAATCCCTTCGAGAGCTATTGGCATAACTTTCAGAAAGTGTTAAGAGGGGTCAAGGAAGGTGAAGCCCCTAGCCTGGCAGGATGCAGCACACTAGGGGTTAGTTTAGGTTATTTTTAAAATGCATTACCAGCATGATTTTCATTCAAGTTTAAAGGTTAATTCAGGAATGAGTGAAATCCTGCTAGCAGGTAGGATGCTGTAGCCTAGGTTATGATACTTTTAGGAGAGTCAGGATAAAATATATCTTTGTAATTACCATTGCCCCATTTTCCTGAGTTATCTTTCCATATTATTTATGACTTTTATTAATTACATACATTATCTACATATTTTTTTCATCAGCATATCTTGTGTTTTTAGATTATTTCACTAGTGGCATTGGTGCCATAACTGCTATGTGTAAAGGTAAGGGAGCACAGGAACAAGTTCCTTCCACCAACAACAAGGTCAGTCAAACAAAAGATGAGCAGTCGGTATCACTTAGGTTAATGTATATAGCAAGAACTGATTACAAGATAAGTAGTTATACATGGTCTATGTATTCTGTAGAATTTAGTTCTTTTATCTAATATTTTTTCCACAATATTTTCAATGCACCATATTACATTTTAATTCACATTATTACATATTTCAACTAAAAAACAAAATGAATATATTTTTCTGGAAACCAATTTTTTGTGGTTACTAGACAGTGATGAACATAGTCTGTATACAAAAAAGTTTTTCTTAACAATTACAACAACCATATTACATTTAAATGCACATTATTAAGTTTTGTAACAAAGAAAAAAGTATAATGAGTATATTTTTCTGTAAACCAGTTAGAGATTTTTTCTATGTATTTTCTCAATAGCCATCTGTCATAAGCAAGTTTCCCTTTCAAGAAATTTAACGTTTCATGTCTTGCACACTTTTTATTCCTGCCTATCGAAACTGAGTCCAGACATCCTATCAACACAGTTGCACAATTGCCCTCTACTTTTGACTTCCCATCGAAGTGAAACATTAAATTTTTATAAAACCTTTATCTGAAATTTTACATATATCAAGAAGAAGGACACGTTGAAAGTACCACAGAATAGGTTTTACCATATCACAAAAGTAAAATATATGTAAGACACACTCCAATCCTGCTCAGTTCTCACACCATCCATTGTTTTTCATTTTCGATATGCTCAGCCTATGATTGGTAGCTAAGACACCATGCATATACGAGTATTTATATAAAAATTCTCTTTCATAAGTACCTACATATAAAAACTTAATCCTCTTCCAGATTACATTCCAATTTAGCAGAGGATAGCCACTCTCAATATTGGGTTTGGTTGGCATGCGTAAAAGAAGGTATATTTCTTTATTTGTAACTGCTGAGAATTTCTGTTCACTTACCTTCCTAATAATTTCAGTTGCCAAGAGTATTTCCTAGGGGAAGAATAAGCCATTTCTTTCATATCTGGTAATTCCAATAGATAACTTAACATAATGCACAAACATATATGCATACTGTTTCATTACGTAATATTCTTCTTAACAACTTTAAAATAGACATCAATAATTCCAAGTCCTCCTTCTTTACGACTTAAACCTAGTGTTCCCTTTGTAACATACCGTTCCATATATAGTCAAATACACAAGCATTCACTTTTGAAATGCATTCCTTTAGAGGAGGAAATATATGAGCACTGTAACAGGTTTTTAACAATATTAAGGAATTAATTATGATACTATTTTTACAAAACTGACATACGTCTTACGTTTTACTTATTCACTCAAGTTTGAATTGCATAATTCACAATTTCCCAATTTATCTTGCATGTTTGATCGATATTCTGACAATAAATTATTCCCAAGAATTTTCATCCTTTTGACATATTTTAACCATGGAAGTCCTTTAAATTCCCTCTCTGTCCAATTGCCTGTTCCCATAATTACAGTTTTCAGTCTATTCAGTGCAGTCACCAGCTCAAAACTGGATATTTCAGAGTAACACTCATTATGGAGTGTGAATCATCTGCATAACCCTGTATTTTAACTGATACCTTGTTTGGAAGTTCAGGACCTATTATCAATTTATTTTCATTTATAGACTTGCATAGTGGATTTTGAACAATACAGTATGTTGCTATTGACAAAGGACAACCTTGTCTAATTGATCTGCCACCTCTAAATATATCCATTTGTACAGATCATTTATACAGACACTACTCATACACCTTTTGTATAAAATTTTCAGTAGGCCCTAAATTCTTTGAGGAGGCCCATTATATACAGTGCGTCATAGATAAAGTCCATGTCTACTTCATCAGTGCCTACTTTATCCATACTTAGTGTTGCTAAGACTAAATTTTTGTCCTGCAAGTACATCAAAATGTCTCTACTGTTATTATTGCATTGGAGTGTTTTCCCTTTATCTGCACAAAATCGACCTGGCGAGATGATGTCCTGTATAATTATTTGTAACCTGTTTTTTTTTGGCAAATATCTTTAATCTGCGTTGAGTAGAGTAATAAGGCGCCTCTTTTACATTTGAGTGAAATCTCCTTTCTTAGCTGTTCATTTAATTATTCCTTGATAACTGACCTTGATTACATTGAAATCTCAACACCTCTATATAAAAACTTTTTATTATGGACCAAACCTTTTAAAGAAATCTGCAGGCAGGCCATCACTGCCTGGAGATTTTCGCAAATTCATATTTTTTAAGGCATCCCATGCCTCTTCTTCCTTTATCCCATCATATAGAAGATTTTAATTTTATCCTTTTAAAGTGTTTTTTTGCATTTACTCAAAAAATACTCTCGATATTTATCCTAGGCTAAACAATGCCTTAAAATATATGCAAACATTACGCATTATACTTTCTTTACTCGTTACCGTATTCCCATCAGGGAGTTCAGTTATTCCCAACAAAATAGTGTCTTTTTTTTTACTAGTCGGTACATTGGTTTTTCACCCGAAATAAATTTATTAATTTTAGTCCATATGTTAACTCCTTCAACTATTTCATTTTTGTATCTTACTACGTCTACATTTCATATATTGTACTCTTCATATTTATTGCCATATTTATGATGCGAGTCATATAACTCCTTTAGTCTTGTTTGTAGCAAGTTTAAGAGCCCATATTTCTCTTTTGTTCTCCTTTGACAACAGTTGACGAAAAACTTACACTCAATTTTAACCCGATCCCACCATTTCAAGATATTTTCAAAGTGGCCGTCATGGGCTCTTAGGCTTCTCCACCAATCTGAACAATTCTGTTCAACTCCTTCCAGGATTTTTGTATTGAGGATCCAGTATCCTATCTCTTGTGTATAACTAGTGATGGTTGATTTTAACATTACCACATTATGTTCTGAAAAGCTTATTGGGATAGTCTGGGACTCTGAAACGCTATCAAATAAAGAAACTGTATAGGTTCTATCAATCCTGGAGCCATAATTTTTTTTAATAAACATATATTCCGGAATACCATCAGAAAACAAATAGTTTCCTTTTAATTGCATATTTTTAATTAAAATTTTCATTTTTTGGTGGGGGACACAATCCACCATTTCCTTTACTACAATCTCTTCCATTTGAAACACAATTAAAGTCTCCTCCAAAAACTAACAGGTTATTGTTGTCTTCAGAAATATAGCAAAACCGAACCAAAGAAAACCTAACTAAAGAAATCTTCCCTTTCCTTATAACTGTTTGTTCCAGCAGGTGCATATATGTTAAGAATGGGCATAATGTAATACTAGAATAGGACCATAAACATCCATTTCACTTGACATTACCTTTACCTCCTTCCTTTTGGTTATGCAATATAAAGTCCTCCTTTGAACAGTAAAAGTGGGATTGAAGGCGATTTTACACCTTTCTTTTAAAGCTTTCAATCCTTTTAACATTATGTTCTTGTAACATTAAAAATGTCAATCATATAGAAAAACTAATAAATTGTAAATCTTAATTTGTTTATTTAATTTATTCAACCCATTTATGTTCAATGAAGCTGAGCCTCGATGGCTAGGTCGGTAGAGCAGCAGCCTCGGACTTCATAGAGGTCTGTGGCACGGGTTCAAATCCGCAGCCGACCAGTCAGAGAGGCGGACACTTTGCTATCCGTGTAAACACCCTGGGATTATGTATGTAATCAATGGATAGGTTTGCTGAAAGCAAATGGGTGTTACAGACTAATACACACACAAACAAAGCCACTCCAACATCTTCTAAAAACATAACAGACACCTCACACGTCTCGAACTGTCGACCTAGCCGCTCAGCTCTCCTCGCTGCTGGGAGAAAGGGATGAGGATTTGGTACAATACATGTACGCATGCGCTACCGGGGTCTAAACGATGTCAGGCAGGGCAGCCGATCGAGGCTATGGTCTACCCCAACGCCAAATCAAAGTCCTTCAAAGAAGGCATCGTGCTTACCCCATATAAAAAATGGAAAAAAAGCGCGTTAAAACGAAGAAGAAGATGTTTAATGACGCTATTGTTAGTACCATGCTTAAAGGGATTTTTGTTTTTCCGGTTTCCTTTGGGAGTTGTTATTACCTACTCCTTTTGTCTCTTTCCTCTCCTCTGGTCCTGATACCCCTCTCGGAAATCTCATTTTTTCCAAACGCTTCCAAGTTAATGTTCCGTTGCATCTCTTGACTTCTTCCTTCTTGATTAGCGTAAAATCCTCATTCTCGTTCATCTCTTCTTTTATTTCTTCATCTTCCTTATTTTGTAATTCCATATCCGACATATCCTCCTGATGAAAGGAAGCCTGCATTTCAAAACCTTGATCATAGGTTCTTCCTGAAAATTGATTCCCCACAATCGCTATTTTCATTATTAGTTCCTATATTATCATTTCCTATTTCTCCATCTGGCTCTCACTATTGTTCTTAATGATTGCATTCATATTGGAAATTGTTAAAATTTCACGTATTTTATTTGTATTTTCTTTTAGTATATTATTGTTTTCTACATCTTGTAATATAATTTCGCTTTTCTCCTCCATACCAGTAATTTCCCCAAAGAGGTTTTGTTCTGTAGCACACAACGAAGATTGTCACTCCTTTCCTCCTGTGATTCCTTGTCCTTTGCCAGTCGTTAGTCAGGTTCATCTTCTCTACTGTCCTTTGTTATATTGGCTGTCGACAGAGTGGGAAAATCTTTTTCACAAGCACATTTAACCTAGAGCTTATTTCTGTTTCGCAATTCACAGCCTTGTGGTCTTCCCTGCAAAATTCAAACAAGCTTTCTTTTGGCATTGATATATAAAGGTTATGGTGTGACCTCTTTTCTTAACTTTAAATGGAATATTAGCCTTTAACGAATATTTTAGCTGTCCTGATACCATTTAACAGCTCCTCAGCCTTAACGTATGCAAATTGGTTGTCTTATGGATTTAACCTCTCCATATTTTTATTATTATTATTATTATTATTATTATTATTATTATTATTATTATTATTATTATTAATGCCAAGTAAATGTTATTCCCCTCTAGAACGGCTCCAAGGGAGCTCTCATCCCCCAGTAAATACAGTCACTTTATTTCCTTAGCAAGCACAAGTTTCTACTGGTTCAGATTATTTTACTGCTGATTCTTTATGTCTAGCTTGCTTGAAAATCTTTTTTAAGCCTTTTGCAGGTGAAGTGAAAGATACTGACGTTTGTGTCCAGGGGCCAGAGGGGCATTACTATGACTCAGGCTATGAGGCTTATCTTGTCCAAGGAGAACTGGTCATTTTTAGATGAGTAGAAAAGTTTTAAGAAAAAAATTTACCTCACCCAACACTTTCGAATCTTCCCCAACTCTTTTACCTGAAGAATTTAATTTTTAATGCACTGCTTATCAGGTTTTGGGCAACCAAATTGTGAAATTATGACAAGACAAAGAATCAATTAATAAGTATACATCCATGTATACAATTATTATAAATTAAATTAGATATTATAATTAGTATATTATAATAAATTTTAATGTTTTTTCGCCAAAAATTAAAATCTTTCTGCTTGTAGAACATTAGGACTGGGATAAAATCTTTATATCAGGTTTATGAACATCATATAGAGTAAAATTTCTTTTACGAAAGAGTCTGACTTATCTTTATTCAAATCATAATTACTATTCAGTTACTGGATTCTTGTGGGCTAAAAGAAATGAACTAGTTTAGGTTTGTTGAGATATGGGAAAAATATTCAACTGGTGCCAGTTTCCATAATCATGAAACCTATCAAGAATATGCAAAGAGAAACATATGTTATATATGTACTGGGACAGACCATCAGGACTTAACTCATTGCTCCTGAAGGGATGTACACAAGAACTTCGGGTCTAAGGAGTCTGAGATTCCATTAAGGATCACATTTGTAGTTGTTTTTAAAGCGACTAACATCAGAGAGTGTTTGCTCATTTTAGTTTGATAGTTTCACTTTTTGGTGATACACGGGCAGTGTTTGAGGACCGTCGTTGTTTTTAGTCTTTAGAGATGACTTGATTGTTTGCCTCAAAAATAAAATCATTAAGTAATAATTTCTTTTCTTACAGGTATTTGTCATTTTGCAAGTGAACGACGTGGCTGCTTGCCATATTAGAAACAGTTGGTTTTGTAATAACTCTCAGTTGGCCTGCCATTGGTGCCCTTCTCGCAGTTAAGCCTCAGAAGTACATTCATTTCAAAAAATAAACTTATTAGGTAAGTAGCTGGTCACAGACTAGCAACAAACATTCTGTGGAAGGTTAATGGAAGTTAATCAGTACTGTAAACCCAGGTGAAATACAGGGGTTATGACTCAGTCATCATATTGTTCACCCATTTTTAATAACTAGATAAGCTGAGCTGATGCTCATGGAAATAATCATACATCCTTGATACTCAAGAAATATCTAGGTATAGGTTTATTGGTTATAAACATTAGCTAGTCATTAAGAGATGAGATGATGCCCTGAGGCCTAATGTCACACAAATTACCAGCCGCAACAAAGAGGCAGACATTGGTAGTACATATGGGATAAGAGTAAGGAACAAATAACCTGGTCAGAGGAACAGTTACATATGACCAAACTTACTGTCAAGGGTAAGATAAAAGAAAAAATTAGGCACCAATCTTGCATGTGACAACAGCCAAAATCAGTCCACATAGGCCCATAAAAACTTACATGAAGGACCGCAGTGGGTCTCCACTCTAAATTTAAAACACAGTGAAGGTGTTGCTGAAGATCTGTTGCAAGCTGCAAAGTTAAGTACACCAACGTAGCTTGGTTACTAGGAAGGACATAATACACTGAACAAATCCTGACCCTTATGTGATTATGTCACTTATAAGGAAATTAAACTATACGTACTGTTTACAGGCTTAAGCAAAGCACATGCTACGGTACTGTGTGATAAAATGTGAAAGTTCTCAGGCCATTCGCATAATGGAATGCAATGAGATTGCAGTCAAGATTGTAAATGCATTTACAGTGAAAGTAAGATGTGCCATAGTGTCAGTCAGTGGAACTTTGTCAAAGGTCATCTTTAAATTATTCACTTGTAGTCTAGATTAAGAGGATTTTAAGGCATGAAATAACTAAGAATTCATGTTTATCTAAATTACCAGTTCTGATATTGAGAGAAGATACAGTGCCACATGACACTTATATGGATTATTGTTCAAAATATGGCTTGTTATTTAATAATAGAAAGAAATACAATGTTATTTAGAATTTGTGGAAAATGAAACAGACAGTAGACTTTAAACATAACAGAACTCAAAATATTACACTCTCCCTAAGCTTCACGCTTAATTCCCTGCTACTGTTACCTCCTTCCTTTTTCCTATCCCACATTCCCCTTTATACCTGTATATGCTCTTTTTTGCCATGCAATTACACTTCAGATATTCTCCATTCTTCACAATTTCTTAATTCCACATTCTATCACTTCATATTTTTGTTCATGCTTCCATCTACCTTTATTCAAAAATATCCTCTGCCTACCTATGACCTCATCCTCAAATTTACAAACTCAACATCTACTACTTCCAATTCTATTCAGTTAACAATAATCTGAGTTCAGAAATTTTTTCCTTTTCTTCTCATATCATTTCCTACTTACCAAAGTTACTTGTCTTAACTACATGTGCAGCCAGATTTCCACCCTTTCCTCTCAAGCATAAATTTCTATCTTTTAAAACTTTTATTTCAATCAAATGATAATCAGAAATACTTCCAGCCCCTCTTCTCACCATTAAATCTAAATAGCTCTTCTGTCTATTCTGTGTTAAACTTAAATCACATGTTTTAACCAATTTCTCGTTCCCATCATCTCCAAAATCAAGCTCTTCTCTAAACACATTTCCACAAGATTCTCTCCAATCTTACTCATACATTCAGCAAAAAATTGCATTATTATTTCGCCCATCCCCAAAGACTTCTTGACCACTACAAAGCCCACCACTCCTTATTTATCTACCCTGGACACAATCAGTCTTTGTCATTCCACTCCAGCAAGCGCTGTTCTTTCACTAAAATATCCATTTTTTTTCGATAAACAAATCAAGATTTAGAAACAAGTACACTACAGAGAGAAATAACTTTGGTTTAACCCCTTGTAGTCCAAGCGAAAAAAGTCCAAAGGTAACAAAAATACCCTTCAGAGGCAAAAATTACTAAAATCAAATTGGAATCACTAGATATTGAATGAAAAGACTGAGAAGCACTAAAATTCAACTAGGGTTATATTTATAAAGGCATTTTGAATGAAAAGACCTTAAAGTTTTTTCAAGGTGGAGCCCTAACGAGATTTCCACAGGGAATCCCAATTTCCAGTTTCATTAAAATAGTCAAGCCAATTGCCAGCTTGTCTGTTCACAGAAATTACACATTTCTAGGCAGTATATGCATACACTACTCGCCAAAAAGCTTGTCACATTCATTTGGATTAGAATGGCCTGTTCACAAAATTGATAGTAGTCTTGTGCTACAGAAAAACTTCCCATGGGTAAAGGTATGTTTCAAGAATTAGGAAACGAAATTACACTTTAAAATTCAATACAAAGGATACATTAGTCACAAACAAACCAATATACGCTAAAATTAGCAGGAAAAAAGTAATGTTCACTTCCTTTCATATTTCACATCTGAACCTTTTTCTCAGACATATCAGCAAGTCAAACACATGTACATAAATTACAATAACTTCTATTTACATATCTATAGACTCAATAGCGGGTATGACCTCTGCAAGCAGCAATAACGCCCACCAGGCGGCGTGGCATGCTGTCCACTAGCTGTACAAGGTTCTCAGCAGGTATCCTGTCCCATTCTTCCAAGAGAGCCTGACCTAATTCTCTAAGGGTAGATGGCTGGTTGTCCCTTTGTCTAATTGCACGGCCAAATTGATCCCATAAATGTTCTGCGGGGTTGAGATCTGGGCTCAGTGCAGGCTGCCTCAGGACATTCACATCCTGTCCTTCAAGGTAAATAGTCACCACACGTGCTCAGTGGGCAGGGGCATTGTCGTCTTGGCACCGGAAATTATTGGCAAACAAACCACGAGCCCATGGAAGAAGGTTCCTATCCAGTAACTGTCTGTACACTTTTCGATCCAGAATGACAAGTTGAGTCTTGCCATCTGCACAAATGGCACCCCACACACGGACAGATCCACCACCTCCAGCAACTTAAGCTCGTACACACTAGTCCCTGAGACGTTCTCCAGCCTGTCTGCATACAAACCTCTTAGCATCTACCGGAAACAGCAGAAATCGGGACTCATTTCCAAAAGCCACATAGTGCCAGTGTTGCACAGTCAGATTCCAGTCCTGACGGGCCCAAGCCAGACGGTCTTTTTTATGTCCAGGGGATAGCTATGACCTCACAGCACATCTATGGGCTCTGTAACCCATTGCCATCAATCTGTGATTCATTGTTCTGGTACTGGCCTGGTACTTACCTTGAAGGACAGGATGTGAACGTCCTGAGGCAGCCTGCACTGAGCCCAGATCTCAAACCTGTAGAATATTTATGGGATCAATTGGGCCGTGCAATTAGACAAAGGGACAACCAGCCATCTTGGAGGAATGGGACAGGATACCTGCTGAGAACCTTGTACAGCTGGTGGACAGCATGCCACACCGCCTGGTGGGCGTTATTGCTGCTTGCAGAGATCATACCCGCTATTGACTCTGTAGATATGTAAATAAAGGTTATTGTAATTTATGTACATGTTTGACTTGCTGATATGTCCGAGAAAAAGGTTCAGATGTGAAATATGAAAGAAAGTGAACATTACTTTTTTCCTGCTAATTTTAGTGTATATTGGTTTGTTTGCGACTAAAGTATCCTTTGATTGAATTTTAAAGTGTAATTTTGTTTTCTAATTCATGAAACAGACCTTTCTCCATTGGAAGATTTTCTGTAGCACAAGACTACTACCAGTTTTGTGAACAGAATATTCTAATCCAAATAGCTCGTTTAAAAATGCATGTGATAACCTTTTTGGCAAACAGTGTATATTATCAACATTATGGACCAACCATCCAGAATCTGACATTAGGGCATTTAGTTTAGAGGTAAATGCTTGCCACTGAAACCACTTTTACAAATGAATTCCTGTGCATTTTCAGTTAAAGTACATATGGTTTACTGTAGAATGTAAATGCACTGGCACAGGTACTCTACCTTAGAAGACTGATTTGTTAAAGATAAAAACTTCAGCAGGTTGACTACAAATTGTCTACCATAGGAGCATTAAGTAGATAAACAGTACATGCAAAAAAAAAAAAACTCTTGACAAGATAAAGCAGACAAACTGCAGTAAAGCTGGTTCTGCCGATCCTAACCCACAACCAAGTTCATCTGATGGAACTCAAAGGTCTAGACAGTCCTCAGTTGCATTTCAGGAATGCAGTATGGCCAAACGATGATGTCGATATATTCTCAAAAATGTTTGTGGTATGTTAACATGCCACACAACAATAATTACTCAAAATTTCGTATCTCAGAAAAACAGCGAGCAGGATCTTTCCTGCAAGTAACTTTGCTACTGTAGGATGAGGTTTTGACTAGAGCCTGTGAGCTACAGGATGTAAATTCAGTCTTTGGTGCAGACCTGCACTGTCATAAACCATGCATTCATAAATACATAAAGAAAGGAAAGAAATTTGAGTCTACTGTAGATCAGGGTCTCTTATCTCCTGACCAGAAGAAGCTAGATATCTTTTCAAAAGTAATGGAAGACATATTATGGATCCTGGGTTGAACTCGGCTAAATGTTACAAGATGATTTCATGCTCACAAATAAAGATGTGAAGATGTACCTAATTAATATGTACTAAGACATGTCATTTTCTGCTCCCACAATTTTTTTTCAAGACAGGGGCTATGGAGATTACATGATACTCAAAGGGGAACCATACTTAATAGTATTTAGAAGCTGTAAAATGTTATGGGGCCTTTCTTCGGCAGTGCATATTAAAACAAGGATTTGCTTTAGATCAGGGGTCGGCAACCTTTTGGAGAGAACGGGCCATGATATCAAATGTGCTATAATAAATTGTCTTGACCTCAAGCCGCTCTGTCCAGTAGGTTGCCTTGGTCTGGAGATTTAAAGAAAAAACAAAGAAGTTAATGTACTATTATTTAAATAAGGTTCCTCATTTTATTGCAGAAGTAACAGGATACAACTAATATAGTGTCCAGCCTTCGTTAAAAATTCGGTATTCAGAATCCACTTTTCTTGCTTAACTTCCGTGGGTTTTTTTTTTTGTTCAAACAAAAAAGACTTCTGGAAAAGAAAGAAGGAAAAAAAAGAGTACGGTAATCAATTTGGAGAAATAAGAAACAATGAGAACAAATACAGTAATATGATAACATGATAATTGTGAAAAATGTGATAAAACCACAGTAGCTAACGATATTGTTAGATTAGGGTTGCCAGTGGTTTTTTGAAACCAACTGGTCCTAATTGCAATAATACTTAACACTGTTTATTATAATAAATTACATAAACAATAATTATTTCGGATACAGACACCTGCAGTTGTTTTACCACCAGACAATAAACTCAAACGAAAAACTTTGAGGAGGATAAAAAGTAACTTTTCCAAAGAACGCTTAACGCCTAAAACTAGGCAACAACTGTTAGATTATTAACGTCCAAGAATTAAGTTGGCGGGCCGGACTGAAATCCTTCGCGGACCGGATGTGGCTTTCGGGCCGGTGGTTGCCGACCCGCGATTTAGATGATAAGTTCTGTAATGCAAGTGAATTTGAAAATACTTACAAATCCATAGTACTTCCAATGGAAATTGCACATTTCTTCTCAGCAATGTTTGACTTTAACACTGAGGGTGGTCACGAGAAATGTGCAGACAACCTAGAAAGGATCTATCTCGAAATTTGGGTCATTTTTTTTTATCAGGGTTCTCGATGGAGGAAGTATTGAACTTTCTTCCTACAAAATTTCAGACAGAAATTCAATCTGCAAGTTGGTCGAAAATCCCCAGAAGTAGCATTGGGTATAAAACCTTCTCGCCAAATTGAAATAATCCTTCGTATACAGAATTTGGACTCTGCCGAATAACCATATACTAAGGATCTATTTCAAGTTAGCCTTTCTATAGTGCAGTGGCCTTGCGAACGCGCCTGCATACTAGGGATCTATCTGCCAAGCAGCCAATCAGCGAAGAGCATTCACGCTCGCTCTCAGCCAATCACAAGAGTCCGGTTTGTTTATAGTCGAGAACAGTCACGCTTTTGCCGGTCGTCTGTGTTTTTGGTGTTTTTCAGTGAAAACTTCATATTTTTTTGTGTTATACTGTTCAAAATAATGGAGAAGAACACTCGAGGTAGTGGTAGTGGGAAAAAAAGGTGTAACAGTGCGTGATACTGCCAATATTAGTGCATCTTTATCGGGAAGTGGAACCGATGTTCCACAATATCATGGGGATGTTGTGATTACACGAACACCTAAAGGAAAAAGAGCAAAGTGAAGGCATTTTACGGTTCGTCAGTAACAGTTCAAAGTAAGGCCAATAAAAAGCTTTCCTTTAAAACCCCAGAAAAAACAGTTATCAGAGATTCTGACGACGATGATGATGTGTTTTGGCATGGAAAGCAATCTCTCAGAAAAAGTGCTGTGCATTCCCAGCTGTTCATGGAGGACGTAGAGGAGGAATATATTCCAAGCAGCAGTGAATCAGACCCTGATGATCCTGATTATACTAGCAGCTGCTTTGAAACTACTATAGAGACTGTAGACAGTGACTCGACAGTGAAAGAAAAAGGTGATAAGCCTACTAGTAGTGATTCTGTTGTCATAGACTTAGGGGAAAGTGCTTCTATAATAATAAGTGGTCAATCCTCACAGGAATCTGGGGCTGGGTCTAGTAAGAGGTTTGAGGTATATGATGCCTCTTTTGATGTTGAGGTTGAAGATCCTATTTTTTCCCGTGACAGAGGTGTCTGGACACTCCTATATGGCGTGCGATCGTGCGTTTGGGGTTATTGAGACGGCTATTGCTACCTCTGGGCTCTTCATGAGGAGCATCAATGATTACTATAGAGTCATTGGATCACAGAACCGTAAAATAAAGTTCCCAACAGTCATAATGCAGCGCGAAGACTTTAAAGATTATGAACAAATGTTTACTAGTAAGAAAGTGATGAAGCGCGCTACTACAGGTAAGCAGTTCAGTAATGCAGCCTCTATTATTGTGACTAAGGATTACCAAACAAGAGTACCTCCTCAAAGCAGAGTATGGGATGAGCGACGAAGATGCCCTTAAAGTCAGTCTTGTTCCAGGTCGGAAGGATAGGCGGGCAAGGGAGTTGGACCTCAGTGCTCTTGTCAATAACAAATACATACACGATATAATGATTCAAAAGCAGAAGCTACAAGACATTGAACACCTGTGTCAAAATTATTTGGTTGCTACAGGTGCTAAGTGGTTATTAGAACTTATTGAGAGGCAAAAGGCTCTTGCAGCATCACCCAATGAAGATGAGCCTGATGAGCCCTCACCAGACGACCACCTTCTAGAGGAATATGAAGATGTAAGGTTTATTCCTTCCTCTTCTAGTTACTAGCAACTGTAACAGTCACCTACAGCCCTACAACCTGACGACCTGGAACGAAAATGGACTTATCTTACGGACTTTCTTTGGACTACGACGACAACGGTTACTACTCGAATATGAAAGAGCCCAGAGTCTTGCAGACAAGCCTGCAAGTAATAAGGTAAATGAAACTTTTATTATATTGTTTTTAATATTTTTATATTATGCAAAAATGTGTATTGTCTTCTATTATTATTGAAAATCTTTATTATTATAATGTTGTCTTTGATTATAATCATTTTCATTAATTTTTGGTTATAATACGAAACACTTGGTTCCAGGGGAGGGAACCCTAAGGGGATGGGGGGGATGGGTGGGGGAGCATTTTTATTGCGGGGTAACTGTCCAAGCTTTGTTATAATAGCCAAAGGGCTTCTTGAAGATGTTTTAAGTGCAAGAAACGAAAAAGTGGGGTCCCGGGGTTGGGGAGCCCCCTAAGGGGGGTGTGGGGAGGTTGGGAACGCACCCTTGCTTGGGGGGTTACTGTCCAAGCTTTATTACATAGCTATTAGGCTTTTGGGAACTGTTTTTGGGCCTTTTAAATCATTTAAATCATATTGGCAAAGCAGTACATGTGGAAAAGCCCCCTAAAGGGGGGTCAGGGGGGATTTGATTTCCAAAACAATGTTAGAGACGTCAAGGATTAATATGCAACAAAAATCTTTAAATTATCTTGAAAACTAACAGAGTTGTAAATGTTTGAATGTTGTCAGTTTTCAATCGCGTTTTTCTCAATAAAATGATTTTTTAAAAAACGCGAGATAGATCCTTTCTATAGTGAACGACTATCCTGAAAACCAAAATAAACACTGAAACAGTGAAATATAACAAATTTTTGTCCGTGTATTAGGTTATATTTTAAATTTTAAACGATGAAAAACGTCCACACCTCTTTATAAAATTAATTCTTAGGCTGTTTACGATGCTTGTAGGCCCGGAATGCTATTTTCTAGCCTGAATCGGTTTGGACTGCTGATAAGTTAAGACGAAATCCTTCGCTGTCATTCTGACATGGCATCACTTATCACTGAATCCAGTATTCCGGACCCTAAAATGCATAAATTACCCTTAAAATTCAGCAAGCTAATGATTTATTCATTTATTGGTGAGTTCTAGAAAATTAACTAAATGGGAAAGTTTTTGAAAAAGAATAGAGAGAAATACCTCTGGTTTAACACCTTGTAGCCCAAGTGAAAAAAGTCCAGAAATATCAAAAATACCCTTTGGAAGGAAAAATTGAACATAACAAAATTATCCAGCTGAGTTATCATAAATGACTAAGAACTAATATACTTTACATCAAATTTTTTTTAAATTGTGTAATTATTTCTTGTTTCCCTTTCACCAGATATGTAATTGGGGTGGGGAGGAGGTGTTTTGATATATTTATATATATATATATATATATATATATATATATATATATATATATATATATATATATATATATATATATATATATATATATATACATCCTTGCCTCCAGTGCCATGTAATGCAAAGCACCTTTAGGGGAAGTGCACTAGATATATCTTTCTGGTAACTTTTCTTGCAAAGATTTCAGTTCATCCCCAGTCTCCCTTCTTATCCAAGTAGGTTTGAGTCTTCCAACTGGCACTCCCAGAAGTCTAGCTAACACTATCACATACTGTTCTCCCATTGATTATGCAAAGGACACGTTCAAGCCATCTCCATCTCCCTTTCATCATATCTAACTTACATATGGAGCCTACTTAATTTCCCTTAGGTTCAGTCCTGCCATCGGACATATCTTTCTTCTTAAAACTTTATTCTCAATGGACAAAACCTTTTAAATATAGTTTCATTTGCATACCATGATTCATTTTCATCTAGAGATGCATATCGTACTAGACTTGCGCATAATCTTATGCAAGTTCAAGAAAATCTGTGGCAGATTTCATTGTTGCTAGATATCAGAAAGGTTCAACAAAATTAACTCTTTCCATTTAATGTTATTTCATCCCTTTATGCATATTCTGTCTTCATTGCATCTGTTTTTCTTATGTGTAGTTTGAGTCCTATTACTCTAGATTTGTGGAGCATTCTGTTGAGCAAGCCTTCTAAATCTTGTAGTGGTTTGCTGAATAAAACAGCATCGTCTACATTTCCCTACTATATAACTTTACTATTATTACTCCATCTTCGACCAGTTTTTACTTTATAATATCTATGAGAAAGCCAAACAATAAAGGTAAAATAAAATTCTCTTGAAACTCCCGACCATTCACTATAAATTCATTTGAAAAGACTTCATAGTCCCCATCAGCATTAACTTCGCATCTACTTCTTTCATGGCTAATTTCAGTTAGCTTCCCACATTTAATGAGAATGCCATAGTGACACAAGAACTTCCATATTACTGGTCTGTGACCATTGTCATAACCTTCTTGTAAACCACAAAAAGCCATCTTAAATACATTTTTAAACCCCATACGCTGCTGCTCACTGTCGTCTTAACATAGATATTTTGATCTGTGCCATTCATACTTTTTCTAAGTGCAGCTTGTTCATATCTATGTTTTTATCAATTCTTTCTTCAGCCCCCTTGAGAATAAGTATAATAAATATTTTCATTACAACTGATGTAAGTACAATGCTCCTATAGTTACCACACTCAATAAGATCACTGTTCTTTGGCACATTAGTTATGACTTCTAATCCGTAATCTTCAGGCTTCATTTCCTCATTCCATGTTCTTCAAAATAACCAAGTTTGTATATAAGGTGTCATATCAGTTTCAGCATTAATCATCTCAGCGGTAATTCTTTCATAATTCGGTGCTTTCCATTTCCTAAGTTTTCAACTATTGGTTCTACTTCAAAAACTTTAATGATTTATAAGTACATTCTGGGGTATGTTAGCTTTTGCTATAACATTTGAATTATATCTTTCATATCTTTTATTCATGACTCACAAAAATTATCTGCCCAGCATTGTCTTTCTTCCTCTTCTGATGTTGTTTTGAACCCTCGCTCCTTTTTACGAGGATTTTCCTCTTCCATTGATAATTCTGTGAGCTACTGCAACAAAAATGGTACTCCCTGGATACAAAGCTATGGCAACAACATTATCTGCCTTTTTTCCATAATCTCTCTTTTATGTGTTCTTGATCTTCATTTAACTCATTATATAAATTTGAAGGCTGTAGAGACAAATGACAAGAGAGGAAAGTGATGACATGATCCAAGAACATTGACCATTTTGTGTATAATGTTTCAACTCATACAGCATTATGGGAAGAGCACATCAAGGGACTAAAGAACTTATTCCATAGAGTGAGGGAAGCCTGACTGACTACCCTACCTTCCAAGTGTTACACCAGAGTCAGTGAAGTGGAATTCCTCAGGCACAAGGTACTCTGTAATAGGATTGACACGGATGAAGCAAAGCTAATGAAGATCAAGGACACAGCACCACCGAGGACTAAGACCACTGTGAGATCATTCCCTGGTTTGACAGCCTACTACAGGAATTTTGTGAGCATCCACACAATACTTACTGTACAGTGCCTTTGACCAACCTAGTGAAAAAGGGATGACTGAACAAGATGAAGTGGGAGGAACCTCAACAAAAAATCATTTGAAGGACTGAAGCAGGGTTTAAGAAATGCACTGATACTACCAGGACCAGATTTCAGTAGGACTTTCATTGTAAGGTTGGATGCATCAAATGAGGTACTAGTGGTCATACTACTGCAAGAGTTTGCTGATGGCATATTTCCAGTTGCTTATGCAAGCAGGAAACTTTATAAGAATGAAAGCAAGTACTGTACCGTAAAAAAGAGAGTGGAGCAGACAGAAGTCTGAGCCTAATCTCAATGCCCCAGTCGTTTCACGCATGAAGGAGAATAGGGGGTTTTAGTTCAAAGGAATATATTTTACTGTTAGCTGGAGGAGAGGAGCTGTTTTAAGGAAAACACCCCTTTGAGACCATTTGCTCGAATTACGATCAGCCTGAAGTGAAACACATCGTGCAGTGTTTTGAATAAACTTACAAAGATAACTGCAAATATATTTGGACATTCAATTGCAAAAGCCCCTCGAGTTCCTCCTCACGAATCTTTACGCTCTTAACTTTTTTATTGGGTGCTTGTAATTTCAGCTTTAGTGTTGCAACGACAAGTTGGTAATCACTGCAGACATCTACTCTTCAGTAGGTGTTAGTTTTCTGTCGGTTAATAACCATGTGATATATTTGGTTGCTACGACTGTCATCTGGAGATGTTCGATTATATTTATGGATGTCCGTTTGTTGGAAAAGTACCTCCTTCTGTTCAATAATCTAATACACAAAACCTAATAAATTATATTCCTTTTTTTTTGCAATCTCTGAGAGACCTTCCTTACCTATTACATCCTCCATACCATTTCTCATATCTGCTGCTGGTATTTCATCTATAATAATCTGCAGTTCTATATAAAGCTCATCTTTTATTTCTTTCGAGAGTTCAGTCGTTGGTTCATAGCACCAAAATAGATAAATAACGTACATGGGAAAGTTGCTATCTTGAACACCCATGATCGTTGTTAAACACAGGAAAGAGCAGACATTAGTTTGAACATCAGTAAAAGTGCAGTCCTTACGACCGTTCACTCAACAATAAATTAGCTCTTTAACGCCTAATGTGTCATGTCGAATCATTTTCTTTTTGATCTTTGCTTGTTTACACGTTATCAACTCTGATGATCCGATGAAATACTGGCAACACTGCATTCTTTTTTCGCTCCTTCACTCCAAGGGCTCTTAAGCCTCATTGGAACACTGCCGCTTGCGTCAAACACCTTTTAGTTCAGTTACAATTTTCATAAAAGATTTTTTTTTTTTTTTTTTTTTTTTTGCAAGTCAGGGGTGTTAAACATAGAATTAACCCTTCTCTTTTATCTAGGCTTGCGACCATCATGACTGCTTTATGTTCTCGTGATGTTGCTAATAGATAAACATTCCCAAAATACTTTGCGCCCACGTGGAAGACCTTCGTTTTAGAAACGCATTTTGATGCAAAACAATCCGTCGGTCATCTTAATTTATGATGCTTCAATTTAACTTTATAGAGACCCATCCTGTTGTTACCCGGTGGAATGCTATGGTTCTAAAGAATTTTTGCCTATGATTAGTTCCTGAGAAGCCTTTGCTTTTACTGAAGCAACAGGGAAATCATTACCACAGACAGAATTAGAATCTTTGGCCGCATGTACTCAGGGAGCTACATTGCACACCACGTGACCGAAGCCAAATACCATGTTTCTTCTCCTTTCTCTTTCTCCGTTAGAGAAAAAAAATACGTGACTTTTGTCTTGCTCCTGATGCCATTTTCGAGACCTTTCTCATGTAACACTTTCTTTTCCTGTGTTTATTAACATCCACTCGTTGAGAACAATATTTCAAGGCCACAGGAGATATGTGATACCTCATTCTGTCATAAAAGAAAACTAAGTACTTATTTGCAGTGAAAAAAGCTGTGATATATCGATTTCTGAGACAGAAATTAACTCTGTTATAGAAAACGATTTGTAGACATCCGCAACCGGAAAGAATCTGGGTTGGGGTGGATTTTCCAATACTAAGATGGTCTCAGCGATTAGAACCATTATTGATGAAGCTTTAGCTACCGATCCCCCGAAAAACCAGTTCCCAACAGCCACCAGGAAGGGGTTAACCACCTGCAACGAGAAAAAGGAAGATGATGCTGCTGCTGTGAGTGTTGCTCTCCTCCCCGTCTCTGAAAGGGAGCCAAACTGAAGGAGATAAACATTCAACGCCGTTTGGTGATGCAACTATGGTTTTTCTTCGCTAAATTCCTGAACACTTGTCTGTTTTTGTCGGAGACTCAGTCAGTGAATATAGTTTCTACAGAAGTTGAAATAAGCATCTTCTGCTGTTTCAAAAGAACTTCAGATTTCTGAGTGCAAAGTAAAAATTAGCCAGATGAGCTATACATTTGAACATGATCTTCCAAGTACAAGTAAGTTTCGATTTGTTGTTGTTAACTTAGTTACACAATATATATAGGCTATATATATATATATATATATATATATATATATATATATATATATATATATATATATATATATATATATATATATATATGTGTGTGTGTGTGTGTGTGTGTGTGTGTATCATTTTATATATATATATATATATGTATATATACATATATACGTATATGTTAAGCTTGTACAGATGTACCTTCATATTTAAGTTTATGTTCCTTCATATTTAACACCCCCCCCTTTCGTGAAACTCGCCTCTTGTTTGGTGATTTGAAGGTATACTGGTGAGTTGTAAATATCCTCCGATCCCGTTGAAGCAAAAAGGCACGTTTCATTTACACGATGAGTTTTCATCAAAGGTGGTCTTGCTCTGTAGGGTACGTTTTCCTCCAGCAGGTGCAGCTGAGCCGGTGCCCTACTACTGCCACCCTCCAGCTGCGTCTACTTACAGAAACAATGCAGCTTGTAACCATTCCAACTCATTTTCTCTAACAACACAAAACACCATCACTGCGAAACTTACATGGAGTAAGCCTTTGGGTGATACCGATACGTTACCTTCTTTTATTACCAGATAAAGTTGGATTTACAGCTATTTCCTTGTGTAATATAGTTTTGCAATGGAATCTATTTTAAGAAGCATCCAAAGGGGGGGGGAGAGAGAGAGAGAGCTGGTGCGTGAGACAATTTGGTCACAACTTGAAGAAAACTTCTGAGAGGCAGCGGGGCATGGACTTCGGCAAGAAAATGCAAGTGTCAGAATTAACTGCCTATATCGAGTACTAAGCGGCAGATAGTATAGTCTGGGAAGATCGAAATACATGAATGATCAGAATTATAAAAATTTCAGTACGACATTTACAAATCTTGGACAACGGTTCCAGATGGGGACCATATATCTGTTTCAAAAGTGAATTTGCTGTCAATAATGACACTTAAAATTCTAGAGGAATTACAGTACTTAAATGAATTTTGTTAATGACAAGATCTGGGAAAGCAGGAGCTACTTCAATAACCTACACCTACTAACAGCTATACTTTGATTTTTGTTACTATTCAGCTTCATTCCCAGTAATTTGCAACACTCGCTAATTTCAGCTAAATCTCTGTCGAGAAAATGAGCGCCCTACGGTCAAGAATCGGGCGTTGGGATGGATCAGTGAAGATAAAAGCTGCATCACCTGCATCTCTGACACCTATATATGTCCTTTATGAAAGACAAAATGTAAACTAAGGATCATATGACCATTTTCAGTATAGACAATCGGAAGTTTTACCGACAAATAATCAAAGGTTTAGATGATAATGAAGTTATGGAAACTGGACAGTAATTCACAGCAATTTGTTTTCTTCCTTATCTCTGTTATTGTCATCTCAAAAAGTTTCCTACGTGGTCGCTGCGGAACGTTCTCTGGGCACGTTCTGCAAAAGGTTTTGGCATTCATTCATTTATCGTCATTATGATTTAACTGTACACTTCATTTTTGTTTAGGCATTTGATGATTTGTGTATTTATATAATTTCCATTTGATTGCATTTACCTATTAAGAAAGACGCAAATATTTCTTTTCCCCTTTGTTGCTTGGCAGTTTTCCATCCCATTTATAAAGCTGTCCTCAGAGTGACATCCCATAGAAACAATTTAACTTTAGTCGAAGAGCAAATGTTTACTGTGACGTATGGTCGTGATCTGAACTGATGTTTTCATACTAGCACCTTGACTTAAATTGTTAAAATTGTATATGCCTAAAGAATATGATTATCAACCTGATTTCAGAAATATTAGTCTCTTCTCATATTTTCGCCTTATCTTTCTGATATGAATAATCGGTACCAAAGATTAGCAAATTAGCTTGTCTATAACGGGAATCATGGGCCATAAGAGGATTAAGAAATTCTCACAATACTGAACTGAACCATCAGTTTGGATTCTGGAAAATTTAATCTATAAAAATAAAAAAGGATAACTGAACTGCAAATGCCTTTTTAAAATATACAGTGAGCAATTTGCTTTTTGACGGAAAGATTCAACATAAAACAAAAATATACAACAAAACTGATATCTCATAACGATTACCAAATGTTTTATTACGTTCCATTGCTAAAATGATCGTCAAATACCATTGTTACTAAAAATCTGCCTTCGTAATGTGGGTCCTACTCATCATTGCCTGTAAACTAGACACAAACAGCATGGCAAGTTCACAGTCATTGTTCCATTCTTTGAACTCATTTGGTGTCCCTTTGTGAACCATTGAAAGTTAGATTCTGAGCGAAATACTCAGTGTACTCATGTAATTTTGTTATTTGTGCTGCTATCATAAATGTAATATAATGAGTCCTCAATAATTCGAGCCGCGTCAACACCTGGAGGATTCCTTTCAGAATTTGAATACATTTCTTAACTGTCCATTGCTAGTCAGCAGAGAGTTGATTATCCTGTGTTACCTGTCCCCTGTTGTTTTCTAGCTTTAACTCTAACTCTGGTTTACATTTAAACGTTTTGGAACTCAAACAGAAGGATTTAATTGTGACAATGATCTAAATACATATTTTTATCAAATTTTAGCTATGAACATTCCTCAGAGGTATCAATAACTCTCAAGCTCTTGTAGGTTTTAAACATTCAAAGAGACATCACCAGGTAATGTTATAGCATACAGTATATTACGCCCAAAGAGTCTAACCTAGTCTTCTACAGTCAGAGAAAAAATTATATTCTTAATGTGAAATGGAATAAGCCTCTTAGACACATTTCTTTCTCTCTAAGGGTCACAGATTAAGTAACTTTTGTCCTGTTCCTGTGGTGTGATTTTTCGATGAAGGAAGTATTTGATAATCAATTCACTAATACTTTAATGCAGTCTGCCATATGCTGTAAAATAAGAATTATCTTTCTGATAGCTGTGTCCCTTAGTGGATAACCAAATATAATACTTTCAGAGATAAAGTTTCAAAGGATAAAACTCTTACAGGCAAAATAAGGTACTAGTTTGAATCCAGTGTTTAGCCATAGAACCTGTCACACGCTTCGATTACTGAGAAGCCCGAAACTGAAGGGAGGAATTATGTTCACATATCCATCCTAAACTTTCTAAAAAAAAAAAAAAAATAATCAGTAAAAAATTAAGCTCTGATGAAACTTGCAACAAACCTTAGCTGTCTTTTGTACACGGCAATAGATCATAATGAGGACTGAAACAGTTCACCAAAAACAAACACTACAATCAAGAGAAGCACAAGAGCGTGATGCTGCGCCAATTGGCGATTCCACAGTGCGCACCAGAGACGTTGACGGTCGGTATGTGCAGACAGATATAAAAAAGTATCTCAGTTTTTCCAAGAGTTTAAGGTACCTTAGAGGACTCTGATCACATTGGCCTTGTGGGTAAATAAGCTGAAAGCGTCCAGTTAACGCAAGCATTCCGACATTGGCATGCTGTTGAAGTTTTTGTTTGTCACGTGGCCGTGAGAGAGCCCGCCTTCTGTTAGAGGAACAGTAGAGCAATCTACCACTGGTCTTCCACCCTCCTGTAATATCAGTATTACAGGTGCTTCATTGAATTGTGATCCCCAGAGAATTTGTGCATTTTCTAGATACGATTACTTCAACCTTTATGAAGACTGTTAAGCATTTTGACGAGCAAATGAGACCCAAATATTGTGTTACAATTAGGGAATCGTAAGATTAATTAACCAGCCTGAATTGTTAACATCAACATTTGGAACTAATGAAATTCATCCGTAAAAAAATATTTTACGTCAAGAAGATATGAGAGAAGTTTAAGTTAATTAAACGTTACTAAATATTATTACTTTCATTAGATAAGTCAAATGATTTTGGAAAAGAGAATAGAACAGCATAAAAGATACGTAAGATATGCACAGGTGAACTGTGGAATTTTTTTACATATCACTGTACATATCATACTATCAAATGGGAAGGAATATCAGTGAATCTAGTTTTATAAAAAAAAAAAATTATTTCCATAATATAAATAGCAATCTAGGCATATGTAAAATAGATCCTATAATTTTAAAAGAAATTTATAAAATATTTAAATTTCAAGGAGGGCAGTATATATGTATGGAAAAAGAATTATAATATATGTAAACATGACATGGGGTCAGTAGCACTACTGATTGTTTTCGCCCCTCCGTCTTGACACCTGCCAGGTGTAGGTTCGTAGCCTCAAACGATGGCGTATGTTTATCCGTGCTGTCCCTGTAGTACATATATTGTGACTTCTATCACAGTGCATCAGTCCTTCATCACAGGCTTGGGTATAAGGTCGAAACCAGTCAGGACCTAAACCAAGTCTCATTTTATCACTTGAGGTATTGATGACATATATATATATATATATATATATATATATATATATATATATATATATATATATATATATATAATTGAGACTTTTAAGTTTTACACTGTTAGCCAACCTGTCAGCCAGCACTTTAACTACATGACTAAAACATCTAAAACTGTTTTAATCATTTTTTTTCTGCCTATGGTAGCCCTCTTCACTTCTTTTTCATATGTACATTTTGCTACTCTTTTAGCTCTTGCTCCTTGTATACTACTCAAATGTTAATTTATCTTAGCAGCTTCAACTTTTTGTCTTTATAGGCTTTCACATCCACAATTCACATCCACAAAGGAGAAGGCTTAACAACATCGAGCACTGTATCTTCGGCTCCTATTCACGTGCTGCTTCTCTTCCAAATTTTTACCCCTATCTTACACACACACACTCTTATGCTTCCTGGATCATAAGACTCTTCTTTATCAATACATCTTGTTCTCCTCCTTCCTCCTAACACATCTGATTTATACACATTCTTCACCAACCCATCATCCTCCATTCTTTCTTCTTGAACAAATCCATCTCAAAATCCTCTGAGCTATCCTTTTACTGACACCAAACTTTTTTTATGTCTCCACATTTCTTCTTACAGTACTGATGGCATTTAAATAATTTATTTCAATTGCTTCAGCATTTTTTTTTAATTCAGAATCAACATTCACACTTCACTTCAACAGGAAAGCTGGCTGATTAGTTGCTTCTTACCTTACCACCTAGACTTGCATAGATGATGCAAGACTCCATCCTATCTTTTCTAATTTCGTCTATTCTTTGACTTACCTCTTCTCTACTCCAACCATTATCTCATATTTACCTCCAAATAACCATAATAATTAACTGTTCAATTCTTCCACCAACCCTGCTAACATTCATTGTTATATCGTCTAGATTTCCATTTACCCTCATAACCATACCATTGCACAGACATACTCTCAACTTTCTCCTCCTAAAAACACTTTTCGACTTTTTTACTGTTTTCTGGACTTTCTTTATACTGTCTACAATCAGCTCTCTGCAATCTGTAAACATCAGTCAACTCACATCCCATTCACAACTTTTCTCTTACCCTATAACCTAGTACCAACGTCTACTATCTTTATTTCTGAGTTCTCGTATCATTCCATCCAATAGATATATAGTCTGGGAGACGTAACACATCTTTGTCTCAGACCTATTTTTACACCAAACCTGTCACTGTCCTGTTTATTTATTATAAGATGCGCTTCACCTCCATCATCAAAACTGTTACTTACCTTCTGTGTCATATATCCTCAACATTCCACATTATCTCTTTTGTAACTATTTTGTGTCAAAGGTTTTTTTCTAGGTCTATGTACGGCATAAACTTTGCACATAACGTTTTTATAATAAACACTACAGACACATCCCCTTCTTTGTCTAAAACCACACTGTTCTCCCTGTCAATCTACCTACCATATACTCTACTTTCTTAATCACCTCGCCTTATAATTAAAAATCCTAATCTATACACCTTCCCCCTGTAATTCTTGAAGTTGTCTCTATTACTTTACCTCTACACTTTCTTCTCGCCGACATCTTTAGAATCTTTCCCTGATCCAGACATATGTAACAAATTCAGGTCAGGAACTCACACTATCACCACCTAACCTCAACATCTGACTTGTGATCAAATTAATTCTTTGTTGTTTCTTATTCGCCAGTCTTCTAATTGGCCCCCTTATGAGATAAGCAATTATTTCCATGAAAGTTCTCAACATCTGACTAAAACTTCCATTCCCTGCATTCATTTCAGACGGGATCTCCCCACTAGCACCTTTTTACTCTGAGATACATTTGCTCATCAACATTTCCCTCTGCATTTACTTTCATGCAGGACAGCTTTTTATTCTCTCTAACGTTCATGATCACCTTCTCCCTTCTGTATTTATTAACCGCGTTCTTTTTCTCTGTCTCTTTTTTCTTCAATATCTTCTTATTCCTTTAGCATACTTGATTTTTATCTCTTCTGTCACGAAATTGTACCTCTGATTATCTCCCTTTTTCTTTTCACTAAACATTTTTACTCATGCCACCTCTAACTGTTCTCATTCCCTCTCCTTACTCTCCTGTATAGACAGAAATTCCCTGCTACCCTTGGACACCACCAAAGAATGTTACAAGCTCTTTCCCCGCTCCTTCCACCTCTATATCTTTCTTTAACGCTAACCCATAATTCATCCATTTTCACCTTTTATGCTCCGTTCCCTTCCTTCGTCTCACTTTTCTCAGTTGCATTTACAGCCACATTTTCATCTTTTCTTCGACAACTACCTACCTTAACTTCTTACTTCCTTGCAAGTCCATGAGCAGCAGTGTTTATGTGGACCACTTACACCAAGCAGTCAGTTTTAATTGACTATATGTGTGTATTTGCATATATACAATATATATATATATATATATATATATATATATATATATATATATATATATATATATATATATATATATATATATATATATATATATGTTACAGTCAACACACGTAATCAGTCATTTGTAATGATTGAAATTTCAGTCATCACAGCGTAATGCACTTAGGGACATTTGATCCCCCAGGAGCTAGTCCCTAAACACGACGAAATACATTTGACCCCAGGGACTAGTACTAAACCCGGTGAAACAGTGTAGGTGACTCACTGTTTTGCCGTGTTTAGTACTAGCCCTGGGGGATCAAAATATATTACGCGGATGACTGAAATTTCAGTCATTATATATAATATAATGATTATATGTTGCTGTAATATACATATATAATATATATATATATATATATTATATATTTATATATATATATATATTTGTATATACACTGGTAAAATATATTTTTCCCATATTTAACTTCTCTATTTCTAATGCCTTTTTCAATTATTTCCCTCTTCCATCATTATTCAATATTCTCTGACCTCTTCTAACTGCAGTCAGTGCCAATGGCCAGTTTAAATGTAGAATCACTTTTTACTGATGTCCCTGTGGAAGAAACTATCGATGTTAAATAAATTTTTTCCTGAGCCAGACTGTTAGTTTTTAACAACTTTAATCGCACGTTTTTTAAAGCTCTTTTAGAACCGGCAGTTCGGGAAACTGCCTTTGTTTTTGATGGCAAACTTTATAAACAAACTGAGGGTGTAGCCATGGGCTCTCCTTTGGGTCCTACTTTTGCCAACATCTTCATGTGGTCGCTGGATGTGCGCATGTTAGGTGAACGTCACTTGGGTTCCACTCACTCTTTCATGGTAGGTATATTGATGACACTTTCACCATATTTAGAAATGATTTTGATACTGACTCGTTATTTGCTTATGCTAATACTAAGCATAAGAACATTAAGTTTACTGTGGGAAAAAAGGTGAATAATCAGTTGCCTTTTTTAGACGTTCTTGTTACTGGGCAAAATGGTTCTTTTAATACTTCTGTGTTTCTAAAAAAGATCTTTACTGGTTTAGGATCCAATTATTATAGTTCTTGCTTTTACAGTTTTCAACTTAGCTATTTTTACTCTCCTCCACAGGGCGTTTTCTATTACACTGAACTAGCAATCCTTCCATCAAGAAATTAATTTGCCTGCTGAATATTTTACGAATATCTGCTTCCCACAGTTTACTTTTTTTTTTTTTAAAGTTCCGTATGTTCATTAATAGCACCAAACCTTTTACAGCAAAGAAATTAACTTTTTATGCAAAATTCCATTCCTTACTTGATGATTCTTTTCGAAAAAGGTTTACACAAATTGTTCATAAACATTACGGGGCCAGTAATCTAAAATTATTCCAAAAAGATCCTTTTACAGATACAAAGATCGATTAAACTCATTTACCTTCGAACGTGGCATATAAGTACACTCGCCCAGAGTGTAACTCTGGGACACATGTTGGATCCATGAAGAGGTTACTGAGAGTCAGAATTGTACTGGCTGTAGGTTCTCCAGTCATTGTTTATTAAACAACGGGTCCCCCAGTTAAATACCCAGACCTCCTCCACTCTCTTTTACCCGAGTTAACTTTTTATTCATGCATTCTGTCTTCTGCTTTCTTCGTATGAGGTTGGTTAGCGGTCTTTGGTCTTGTTTTTGTATTTTTTCTATTTCTGGTTTTTATCTGTACTATATTTTATGAATTTTATTGATTTTTAGAGATATTTTTGGATTAATTTTATTCGTTACTTAACAGATTTCCTGAAGGTGTAATAACGAGTTATTACGAAACGTTGGAAATGTGGAATTATGCTAAAGTTTAGTACGTTTCCTGATCCACCTTCACACTGATGTATATATTTATATATATATATATATATATATATATATATATATATATATATATATATATATATATATATATATATATATATATATATATATATATATATATATATATATATGCGCGTATGTGTGTAAATATCACGTAATTTTAAATTGATGGTGAGCATTTGGAGTCGAAGTTTGGAAACGTGGATCTATTATCGAGTTAGATACTTATTGTCACCTTCAAAGAGAATGCAAGCAATCCTTCCTGCAAATTCTGTTGGCAGAAGTTCTGAGCTGATTAGCAAAGTAACAAACAACATAAGAGACCTAAGAATGTTGGCTACACGTGCATCTCGATAACCTTTTCCTTTGTGATTTTAAAACTCGCTTCGACACCTCCCCTTTTTCAACTTGCTCGCTTAGCGCTTCCTCTCCCTTCCACAAGATCTCTCTCTCTCTCTCTCTCTCTCTCTCTCTCTCTCTCTCTCTCTCTCTCTCTCTCTCTCTCTCTCTCTCTCTCTCAGCAATGCAATTCACCTGCGTTTAACTCACTTTCTCTTGCTCTGTGCAGTTCCTTCTCCTCGGCTGAGGAGAAAAAACCGCCACCAAGGAGGAAAGATATGTCTAAGAAATTCTGATATAGCAGCCGAAGAATAGAGGAACCTAGCAGTACTCTGTTCTTATAAAAAGATAAATAACTTAGATTCTGTGTCCATCAGGCAGGGTAAGGATTTCACAGCATCGAAAGAACAATCAAATATTGTATAGTAAACTCTTGTTCACCCCTCACTCGCATTTGTAACCCTCCGGAGAATCTTGAAGAATGGATGCAGGTATTTTAACTAGATCAAATATTTGTATATTTTTAAACGTGTAATTAAATCAAAGATCATTTTTTGGATAGATTTACCTTTGACAAGATAAAATTATATAGATATAGAATAGGGTAAGATCAGAACGTTTTCAAATTAATTTCAACAATCAGACTGTATTATTCAAACCTGTACAGAAATAACGGCATGAGAGCAGACACACTTGAAACGTCGACTTCTGTACTTAAAGCTTCGGTTTAGGGTCATCCACATAACCTGACTCCCTTTATCTCAAGTGGAATTTATACCCTAACAACAAACAAGGCTGCATCCAGCAAAGTTACTGTAAATGGGGTTAAGCAACGAAGCAATCAGAGACACAAGAAAGCGCATAAATAATCAAAGTTACAACCATCACAAGCGACGACAAGAGGCTCAGAGAAACAAAAGAGTGAAGGGGGCGCACAAACTACTCAGAAAAGGAAAAGTTACAGCCAAAGGATAGAGCTGCATCTTGAGCAAAGAAAAATCCAAAAGCATTTTTTACACATGAGAACAGTAAAAAATCAATCAGGATTTTAACAGGATATTTAAACGATAAAGATGACCAGATTATCTGTAATTATTCGGGTATGGCAGATCTACTTAATTAACGCTTACCACTGTGTGCATTGAAGAAAATACTTCAGAAATTGCTGATGTCCAAGAAAGATATTTTTTTAGGAAATAAACTTTAAAAAAAAGATAAACAAAAAAGGATATAGTTAAAATGAAAACGAAAATGTTAGACCAAAACAAGCCCACAGGTCCACATGGATTCCATCGGGGGTAATGAAAAAACAGAAGAAATTATTCCTCACTTCAGTGACATTTACAAAGCATATTTGGAGAAAAGAGAAACATTGAAGGATTTGACCAAGAAACTACAGGCCTACAAGCCTAACCTTCAGTTCCTGGGAAGATACTAGAATCTATCATAGGAGACGACATAACGAGACATAGAATCAGTCTAATTTTAGATAGTCATCATTGATTTTGTAATGGAAGATCACGCTTAACTAATCTTACAGCCTTCCATGAAATTTTGCGTGTACGATCAAACCATTGCAATAGATGATTATACTCTAGTTGGATTTCCAGAAAGGTGTCACGTAAACATTAAAGCTGATGCTTTAATGTTACATGCGTCTAGTATCGGTGCTGTGTTCCAGAATTTCATGTATATATTAGTCCAGAGACAGCTAAAGAATGGATGCCTGGATTGGTCTGTCCGATAGTTTTTGGCTCTAATGACCATTACCTTTATTTCCCATGTAAATTTTTATAACCTCTCTCTCTCTCTCTCTCTCTCTCTCTCTCTCTCTCTCTCTCTCTCTCTCTCTCTCTCTCTCTCTAACCAGTACCTCAGATTAAAAAAAACAATCCAAATTATCTTCCTCTGTGACTTATGGCATTTTGGCTTGTACCCTGAGAATATTTGAAACATCTTAAAATGTACAGAAATTCTGAGGATAAGAATCCCAGTTGTGTACGGTATTAATGTTTATTATCTGCCAGTGAAACGGTACTAATGCTTATTATCTGTTAATGAAGTGGCTCTTTATAGAAAGAAACAATAGATAATACACATCACTCAGCATAATTTTTTTACTCCAGAATAATGATAATGGCAATAACATCCTTTGACTACACTCCCGCTGATTGCACCAGAACAGGCAGATAAGGAAACAGACCACCTGCATGACTGTCCGGTGTTGTCCTGAGCTCATGTCAAGGAGGAAGCATTGCAGATGCCAAGTTGAGATTGCCATGAAACGGTCTTTGTTATTGTGGATGAGTAATGCCTAAGATCGCTTTACATGTGATGTCAGAGAAAGTTATCCAGAGACATCACGTCAACAGGTCTCATCAGATGATGTTGCTCCTATGACTTTGCGACCACAAGGCGACAAAGAGGAAAATAAAATAACTCGCCTTTTGACAATACTTTAATTGCATAATTATAAGATATAAAACTCTTAACCCACACTGTTATTTTCAAGTTCCTCAGATGTTTGTAACGCTGCGTGTTTTTCAGACTGAGTCATGGCGCCTGACTTTACTAGATTGTTAACATCTGTTCTAAGCATTTATTGGCTTGTATGAACTTTCCTTTTAATGTGGTTTTCAAATTGGATTGAAAACATACCCAAGTCTTCTTAAGGAATTTAGAAGAAATTCTTTAACTTATTTTCTAAGTATTCAAAACCATTTTTTCCAAGAGAAAACACAGGTTGCAAGTAATGCCACTGTTTTCCACGCTTAAATCAAAGCTAGCGAGAGCATTATTCAGTAAAATGCTGTATGAATTAGGTGGTACTGTACATTACCCCACTAGCCATTACTTTTGCAGTCATCGCTCCTACAAACGGTTATAACTGTAATCTGAAATATTACATAATTTTTGTTGACTAATCTGATCTAACAGAGCCGGAAGAAAAAGGAATAGAAGAATGAAGGAAAAAAAGTGAGACTTACTGCCAGAAAATAAATTGAAAGAAATGATTTTTATAAATCTGACAAGAGAAAATAGGAGGGAAATTACTTTGTTTCTCAGGAAAGAAGAATGAATGATTTTAACTCATTAATAGGAATACACTAATGATTTCTTCTTACTTTCGTCCTTTTACATCATGGTTTGTATGATTTTGCTATTGTGCAGTAAACTAAATCCTCCTTACCATTGCCATATTTTCAGTAGATAGCTTGGTTGCAGTGCACTGGAAAACATATCGCCAGTCTGAATCTCTTTTGAGAAGGAGCTGATGATGCTATGAATTGCGTTTGCTACTTCTTTGTCATGATATAATTAGAGTATTCTGATTTTATTCCATGACTTTTTCCAAAGGGGGTCCAAAAAACTCATTTTTTATTCTAATAATTGTGCAGCCCATGCTCCACTGCCACACCTTGGCTCAGCTGCTGAGGTCAGCAGCTATCACTGAGCACCCTATCTACCATGTGCATTTGTGATTCACAGCATCATCAGTACCAACGTGGTCTGGATTAGCCTCAGCATTGTTACAGTATGCGCTTTTCCAACCATAGGCTGTATCACAAGTTGATTAAATGTTGACAATATAGCAGTGTACTTTGGGCTCCGTGTGTATGAGTTAACCTTAACACTGGTGACCCCTTTGAGTGACCTTGTAGGCAACATGGCTCCAGCCATGCTCTACCTAAAAATAACCTGCCATTAATGGACTAATCTCAGCCTTTAGCTCTAGCTCTCCTTCTCTAAAAAGCTCTCAGTTGTACTCCACTCAGTAGACAAGGCATGGAACTTGCACTATACCCCTGAGGACTGTTGGATTAAATATAGCCATATCTACCAAAACAAACTAATAATGGTCTAGATACATTATCTAAACTCTGACCAGCTCTCTCAAGAGAGGGCATTAAAAGATTATTTCTATAGCACAGTATATTTAAAATTGGTTCTTGACTAACCAACTAAATATAGCTAAACCTACTGCTTGGAAGCAATCCAATTGGGGTTAAAGCATATATAAGATGTTGTCAGATAAAAGTGTGAATGTAAATGTAGTAGAGTACATCTCTGCCTGTCCCCATCTGGCTGGTTCCAGGGAGCAAAGATAAGTTTCACCTCCAAATACCTCAAGCTTCACAATAAAGGCAGATTACATCCCTGAGTCAATCCCAGGCACTCTTCTCCTGCATCAACCCTGGATGAACACACAGGGGAGATGACTGTTTACAAATAACTCATGGAGTTCTCCTTGCTGTCGCCTGCCTGAGCCAGATGAGCCCGAGTTCTTCGTCACACTTCAAGAACTCAAGTCCCTTCTCACACCTCTAGAGGTCGATGCAGGAGGCAAACTGCTGCTGACCAACCTCACTAGGGAGATATGACTGCACTACCTCCTAATCAATATCCACACCATCCTACCCAGGGCTGCAGGTACGCCAATGGCAGACTTCCTAAAGAAGGCAGATAAATTGCTGGAAGCCTCAAAATCCTTAAAACACATCACTCATGTCATCTGTGAGACCAGGCAAAATGAGCAGATGACCATACAAGCTACTTCAGAAAGGTATCCCCATCATCCAGTACAGTGCATCTATCATCACAAATTTGGAAAAGCTGCAAGAAACTGTGGCCCTGGTTGCAGCTGAAGAAAAAATGACTAAGGCAGCCAACCAAACAAATAATGTTGGCCATCATGACACCTCTGGATGCCTGCTCATCTAGATTTTACTTCAGCTCCTCCTACGGCAGGAAATACCTGGTGGACAAAAGTCCCTCCAGGTCAATTATACTAGTATAACAAAACAACTGCCATCAAGCTTCCCAATATCAGCTGCAGCTTGCGTCCCCAACAGCAGTCCCATAGCATCCTACAGGCACCAAACCCTCATCCTCCACCTGATGGGAAGGAAATATAGATGGAATTTCAACGTCACCAATGTCCCAGTGCCCCTACTCTGTGCTGAGTTCCTCAGACATTATGTACCTATTGCTGCCTTAGAATGTCTTCCTTTCAAACAGGGCAACTCTCCTCACCACAGTGCCCAAACAACCACCCACCTCATCAGCAATGACCACCAACCAACATCACCTTCTGCAGAAAGCCCTCAGTGTATTCTGGCCAGAACTTCATCAGACTCCAGGGATACCCACCAGACACAACATCCTCCACCAAATTAAAACAGTGGGTCTCCTGGTCAGTTCCAAAGTTCTGCCACCTGCCACTAGGGAAATTACTCACAGCTAAGAAGGCCTTAAAAGAGATAGAATGGCTGAGCCTCATACAGAAGGTCTTTAGCCTCTGGCCCTCACCACTCCACATAAACAAGAAACCTGATGGAGCATGGTGACCCAGGAACACTATAGGTGATTTAACTTTCAAACAGAACCCAAACACTACCAGCTTCCAAACATGGTGGACATCACATTCAACCTACATGGGGCAAAAATCTTCTCCATGTTTGACCTAATGAAAGGGTTCCTGCAAGTGCCTGTACCCCGTGAAGATATCTGGCAAACAGCAATTGTCATACCTTTCAGAACATACACCTTTAATTAGTCAACATCCATCCTCCATAATATAAGGGCTACATTCCAGAACTTGACAGATAACATCCGTTGCATCTACAACATGCTATTCTCCAAAAACCAAGAATAATACAGACAGCACATAGGGCTGTGTTGCTCCTTAATGAGACAAAGACTGAATTGTCTGTCCCAACAAATTCATCATCAGGACCCCTTCAACAGCTTTCTGAGAATAGCATACATCCTTTCTCCTTTAAGGCCTTAGCTTTCAGGAAATACTCAATTCCAAAGACCAAACAAGAGCTTCAAGAATTCACAGAAATGGTAAATTGCTACCAAAGAATCTTTTCCAGCCTTGTTATAATCATAGCCCCACAATTTCATTGTCCAGGGTGCATACTAAGGGTCTCTTACACAATATTGATGTGACAAATTACTGATATGTAATATGGTGCATCAAAAAAGTTGATCATCCGGAACCACCATCAGATCGATGGAATCATGATGGGCATTTGCAAAACACTGTGGGAATCTCAGACAATTTTGCTCTTAGAACTCTATTGTCCATAAAGAGTGGAGTACCATATTTGCAGATGTTATTAATAAGAAGCTTAATCAGAGGTCTGGCCAACACTGCAAGAGAAAATGAATGTCCAAGATGCGCAAAAGGTTCATTGGGATGTTATGGATAATAAACCTGTTTGAAAGCACACTTTTCTGAAGAGGGATTAAGTAAAGAATTCCCTCTGTAGAATTTCACTGTTACAGGGCAATAGCTCCTCTTAATGTAAACAAACCATCACTTTGTTTACTCTGATTCAACTTTACTTAACCATAGTAGAGTTCTAGTGGTAAGTTTTTCACACAATACAGATGAAAAAATATTGAAACAAAATTATATATCTGAGTGTGAGTGCACAAGTTGCCTTAGCCCGCTTACCTCAGTGGCAAATAATGGCGTATGGTGAAATAGAATTGCATTTTGTAGTGTACAAGCAGTGAATTTAAGACACTAAAGTTAAGTGATTTCATTACCTGACAAATTTCTGAAAGAAACAGAAGTCCAGTGGACAGGATAATCTGTTATAACATTCTCATGCATATAATAAGATTTTACTTCCTACAAATCAGTCATTGAATAACGCTATACCCACATTCCCACATTTTTTCCTAATTATCACAAACTACCTAAAAGATAAGGCTGACAGAATCGAGATGATATAAACTGTGTACGACTGGTAACACATGAGCAAAGTGTTACTCCCCTGTTACGGTTGCTCCTCTTGGAAGAACTATACCCAGGAGACCATGAGATGTATTATTCGTGTTATTCTTGTTCGTGATGACCTTCTGAGACCCAGCTATCATTTTGCTACGCGGATGTTCTTAGATAAACTGGAAACCATTGTTAGGCGTACCATGTCCGGTCTGATCACTTGACTAAGATAGTGTAGCATCCCGCTTATCCAAAACATTTTACACAGTGAAGCAAGAATAAAATTTGAATCGCGGGAATGATGGGATAATGAGCCTTCTGCCGTTTATTTTCCTTTCTTTTCTTTTTTTTTTTTATTGCGGATGACCTCAGTATGCTGCCCATTCCTGTTTATTTCTGAACCGCTTTGTTCAATATTGCTGTTTCACTTTTCATATAAATATTATTTCTGTTCCTCAGTATAAATGTATCGTGATTTTTTTTCTCCATTGTTATTCACGTTCAGTGAATGGTGGTGTTTGTTGATATTCTTATACCCTATTCATTGTGTATGTTCCTGCTATAGTCTCAAAACGGCTGGCTTCGTTTCTCTTTAGGTGTCATAAAACTACCGATGATGCTGTTGTCATTATCATTCTTAATGCCAGGAAATATTACTCAGTAACATTAGCCAACGCTGCCATTTTATCTATACTACAGATGCCTGCATACTATATCTGTATACAGTATGTCTCAAGCTAAAAAAATTTTAATTACCAATGTATGAGTGTAGTAGTATAAGATTTCTTTTTATTTTTTGGTGCAACCTGTATTTTTCGATGCTTTTATTACCCTTGCCCTGTGTCTCTTTATATTACCTTGAGCTGAAATAACGATTATGATTATTGTTATTGTGAGGGTGTGCATCTGTGGTACTTGGGCTATGTCAGATGACAAATGCGAGGGAGTACACATAGTTGACAAATGACTGAAGCGAAAAATATTGCGTCATAAAATTTGATCTTCTAGAACGTCTTTTAGACTTAATTTATCAGATTTAGCTGTCAGCTATTTGCACTTTACTTGCAATTGTTTATTTCTTAATATTTCTATCTATATTCATTTGTTGTGGTTATTTTTTTTCCATTTTTAGTTTTTATTGCTGGTTTTCCTCTATTCTGAGTGTGAATGTGCGTATCGCTTGAATATTGTAATTTCTATTAATATAGATTAATAAAACACACAATATCATCATCTAAACATATTAAAAGAATCACAGAGATCTTCCGAGACTTACTCAGCCGTCCTTAATTCTCCCGTGAGCTTTCTGGAAGTCTCTTATGAGAATTAGACAAGAAAATAACAGTCTGATAGATCTTATATTTCCTGGTGAATGGGAGAATTTAAAAATATCTTTATTCATGGTGAATATACATCCTTGTGGAATACCCCTAAAAAAAGTAATAACCCTGAGAGAGAGAGAGAGAGAGAGAGAGAGAGAGAGAGAGAGAGAGAGAGAGAGAGAGAGAGAGAGAGAGAGAGGAATATTTCTTTCGATTGGCATTCCGTAGCAGGTGATTACAGGAGATTTTCCGTGGCTTGTTTACGGCCAGAGCTCTTCTTGTGATTGTGGGACGCAAGTTCTGCAGGTGGCTTTCAAGGAAGCCTGTGTTCTCGATGACTGTCTCAGTCTTTGGTGCAGCCAAAATCAATATTGACCTTCACAGATTCAGTCACTTCCTACTCTTCAAATGTTTATTTATCTATCTTTTCATCTTTTACTAATATATATGTATGTATATATATATATATATATATATATATATATATATATATATATATATATATGTATATATGTATGTATGTATGTATGTATGTATGTATGTATGTATGTATATATGTATATGTATATATATATATACATATATATATATATGCATATGTATGTATGTATGTAATATATATATATATATATATATATATATATATATATATATATATATATATTATATATATATATATATATATATATATATATATATATATATATATATATATATATATATATATATATATATATATAATGAACACATGTAAATGTGCTTCACAGAAATAAATTTCTGAATCACATGGGGACCAAACCCCGGTCTTTCAAATGAGAGGTCAGGGTGGTAACAGTTCACTAACACAAGCCTTAGAAGAAACTGGAACCTTAAATGCTCTGTGCTTGAGGTTCAAATTGCTTTAATGGCCTGTGTTAGCAAATTGGTAACACCTTGGCCTTTCATTTGAAAGACCAATGTTTGGTCCCAATGTGAATCAGAAATTTAATTCTATGAAGTACGTTATCAAATGTACATTATTTCTATGGATTAATTCGAATGAAATGTACACTTATACATATGTATATATATATATACATATATATATATGGATTAATACAGTATATATGAATGAAATATATATATATATATATATATATATATATATATATATATACATATACAGTATATATATATATGTGTGTGTATGTATATATGCATATGTATACATATATATATTGTTATGGATTTTCCAAGGTGCTCTGGAATCTACGTTACTTTAATCAATAGGGCCTTGAAATAAAACCCTTGGAGGACCGTAGACAGAGAAAAAAGAGCAAATAATAAGTGATAGGTCACCATGTGTGGATTCTGCTTCTTAATACTACTTTATTCAGACAAGCATAAGGGCAAATTAAGGTGACAGATCTCACTAAAAATGTAAAAGTACAATAAATCATTGAACTGGAGATTAGCACAAATCAAGATGTACATAAGGGGATCATATGATACAAAAGGTCATTAACTTTAGCAATTCAGTTATGTAAGCCCAGGTAGGGCAGATTCCTCTAGTAAGTCAGGATGGCAGGAAAAATGTCTGCTTGGTAAAAAGACCCTGACAACACTCCTGGAAGTGAAATAGTTCCAGATGAGACTACCTCAAAATTACTGTATATCTCTCTTAGAACGAGTTAACACACAAGCTAAATGGGTTGCTTTACTCTAATCACTTCTAGCAAGGGTATTGAATTGATATAATCACTTCTAGCAAGAGAATGGCATTACTCTATGTACTTCTAGCAAGGAACACTCTGGCATGGATAAGTACACTGTTGCAAAGTTAAGGAAAATGGGAGTGAATTAAATTGTGAATTGTGAGAGAGAGATATCTAGTTAGAGAAAAAGTACACTGGCTTAGAAATAACCCCTGAATCCTAGGACGTACCGTGCCTCTTTGCGATGCTTGGACAGAAGATTCTTCAGGTGAGGTAGATCTGCACTATCTTGTGGCGACGTCTGGCTCAAAGGAAAAAGTTCTTCATGTGTGTGGGAAAATGAGTGCCTGCCTAGCACAAGGCTCAATGCTCCGTCAGGCAAAGCCTTCAGCTGACCAAAACAGACTAACTACTTGTCTCTGTCGACTTGCCCTTTTTAATTAAGACAGAGAATGTGCTTGAGGCATGACTTCAGGCTATATCACTGTCATCTACCTGCCGATTAACGAGAGGATCTTCGCCAGTAAACTGAAAAAGATAGCAGGGGTTTAATTAGGTTCTGTCTTAGCTATAAGGGAACGGAACAGTGATTGTCGTCCGTGTGTCTCCCTCAAGAGATAATGCCTGTCCTAACGACTAAGGTTCTGTGCTAACCCTAAATCCTACCTCCTCACTTCATATACTGTTGGTCTAACTGGTACCCCTACCCTCTAACAATATTTTCTGAATTAATAAAGAAATAAGCAATACGCGGCAAAGAAAACCGTATATATACGTGTGTGTGTATATATATATATATATATATATATATATATATATATATATATATATATATATATATATATATATATATATATATATATATATATATATATATATCTGCACAGAAATCTTAACTTGATGATAAATAATGTTGTTAAGACAAGGAAAAAACATATTGAGCAAGCTGAAATTTATGACAAAACTTCTAAAAATCGTTGAAAGTACAATAAAAACAACATTGTTACTAAAAACTTAACAAATAAATACAAAATATAAATGGAATTTTACATTAAGAAAGTTAATGAAATGCAAATTATAAAATACAAACGAAAATTATATTCAGACTTTAAACTAGCAATTACAATGTAAAAATGACTATTAACTGCAAAGTACCTTTGAATAATAAATCAAACAATTTCTAATTGTACGCTAGTTAAATTGTTATTCAGTTCCGGTTTCATCTTCTTTATGTACATTCAAGGATTCGGAAATTAGGAATCAAGTCTGCTCTATACTTTGACGTACAGCAAAGTACATCAGTTACCTTACCTTGTGCATACTGGCTATATGGTCCTAAAAAGTAACTATAAATGATTAAATACAGTTTTCTTCAGATTAGGTTTCAGTTTGTTTTTACGAATCCATTTGCTATGTCTGGGGTCACTCCTGAGGGAGAATCCTGTTCTTCCTGATGACCAAAATTCAGGTCTCGCTACTTGTTTATCCATTCGCACTGTGTCTTTGATATGTAGGATCCAGTTATTGCTGGCTCAGACACAATTTGGGAGCACAGGTCTGTGTTAGAACGAGGTTTCGTTTTTCTAGACCAGTGGTTCTCAACCAGGGGGGGGGGAATTTCGCCTATGGGGAAATTTCAAAGTTTCGGGGATGGGGGTTGTGACCACAGATTAGCAGGCTCAAACTGGCTAGGACCACACAAAACTCAGTGTGCATCAGTCTGCACTACTGAGGGGTCATGCTGAGCTTTCTCTCTGCTAGTTTGTGTATTTGTGTTAGTATTTTGTTCCATATTATTTGGAATGCACCTTTTCAGGCAGACAATTTTGGAAAGGGGGGGGGATGACATTCTGACATATTGTGAAAGAAAACATGGGCCAAAAAAGCTTGAGAACCACTGGTAGACCAACATTTTCAGCCATAAGAAAGGAAATTAGGAGGCCAATTCTGTTCGAACCGAGAGACAGAACCGCAATGCCCCAGTCAGCGATTATGGGCTTCTACTTAATTTCCGAGTCTTTGTACATAAAGAAGTAACCGTAGCTGAATAACAATTTGTGTGGCATACAGTAATATTTGAATGTTTTATTTCTCCTAATGTACCTAACAGATAAGCAGTCATTTTTACTTTGTAATTCCTAGATATAGTTCTGAATACAATTTTCGTCTGTATTTTCCAATTAATGTTTTATTAATGTTTTGGTGTTACTTTCCACTTATACTTTTTATTTATTTTCAGTTGTTAAATCCAGTTCGATAAGTTTTGGTAAGACAATTCATTTTACTATATTTCACGGTTTTCAAAGTTAATAATGTCTTCAACTTCAGTCGGATGATGAGATTAGCTACCTTGAAAGCTTACGCGATAAAATGTTCCACCATTTTTACCCTTCTTTCACGTATGGGAACTTGCTTTTATGCTTGTTTCTAAAACAGCTTTACACATCTTTAATAATAATAATAATAATAATAATAATAATAATAATAATAATAATAATAATAATAATAATAATAATAATAATCCATCAACTCATGTACTGCAGGGGGCGACGTGAAAAGCTCAATAACCTTTCTCTACCCATACTCGACAAGCCTGCAAACAGGAAGGTCAAGAAAGTGTGGTGATGGGAGAGTAGCTTAACCCCCAAAGCCTCCGCAAGGATGGGGAGTTCTGAAAACCATGTGAGCAGACCCAGGAGGAGGGTTCTAAAGCTCCTGGGACGTCACTGTGGCCCACTGCCACTCACAGCAAATTCCTGCAATCTGCTGCAAGTTTCGGTAAAAGCTGGGTTATATGCGAGGCAAGGACTTAACCAGTGTTCATTCTCCTTGTATCCGAACGAGGGAGGGCAGGGAAGAGATAGCTTGCAATGAGAGACATCCTCTGATATTAAAGGCCAGCATGCTACCTACTTTGCCAAAGGAGCCTACTGTGTAGGGCGCCGACCATAGTGAGCTCATTTAGCTGAACTTTCACTGGTAATAATTTGCATCTCTCTCTCTCTCTCTCTCTCTCTCTCTCTCTCTCTCTCTCTCTCTCTCTCTCTAAAAAAAAAAAAAAAATTCAATATGTATAACCGTGTTAATACTTCATGGTAAGGCATTCGTTTTTATTTTTCATTTACCCACGGAATGCCTGTATGCAGGCAGTCCAATAATCCAATAATATTTAGTAAATAGAATGTATGCGGTGAATATGAGCAAGTATTTCAAGGAGAAAAAGAATATGCACTGGAGAGAAGTAAATGTGTAAATGGTTAATGATCAAAAGGATTTAGAATAAAAGATGTAAATGGAGGCATACTATCAAAGAAAATACAGTCCTCAGTCAGCGAGTAAAATTTTAACAAATTGTCAAGTATACAGGATTTATAAGAAGCAGATCTGATGAATGAAAGGTGAAGAATGTAAAAGCAGCAGGAGTAGAACAATGAGTTTTGGCGGAGGTAGTGTAACTAAGAGCTAACTTGGGTGTGTAAGGTGCGGCTGGATAAGGGAGAGATTCCAAAAAAATGTACCATAGTGGGATGAATATTTGTTCCCTTGAACAAAAGTAAAGGCCCTAGATGTCAGCACGAGAATTGTATGGGCATAAGATTACTTATTTATCTGGGAATATGTAAAGTGGAAGTCTGATTAAGAATTCAATACCGATAGTATACGGACTGGTGATGAGGCCTTGGACAACAAGTAGTTTGTGCATTCATGCAATGTTGAGATAATTAGTCGAGAGTGATTACAAGGTTGTGTAGTCAAAATTAAGTTTGAACTGTAATTAGACGATGCAATAAGAGAAGTCTGATAAAGGACAGATGTTTTTGCAAGTTTGTGGAATAAAATATGTACTTTGAATGAAATGAGCAGTAAATGTTTTTTGCAGATATTTAATCGGAGATAATGAGAAGATACTGTATAGACTGTTAAAAAGATTCTTGAATGTGTGTATATAAAATGAGAAAGGTAAGAAACACTCTTGACAAGAGAGAGGTTATGAAGGTAAATGGGTGCTTCGCAGATCAGCAATGAATGAGATTTGGATTGCCGAAGATTGGAAATGGGCATTTCATTTGGGTATTTCAGAGTAAATGTGTAAGGTAAAGTAGGATGAGAGGAGAGGTGACTCATAGATGAGGTAAAGCAAAAAAAAAAGTAGCAGAAGCTCTACAAGAGTTTGTACAGTTTGAAAGGATTTTATTGGCAATAATTCTCAAATTAAATGAAGATGCTGAGTATGCAAAAAAAGAAAAATGTGAGAGCACTTGAGATCAATTTTTTGCATAGTGTGTGTTCATTTCGTAGGGTTGAGTGGTACTCACTGAGATACAATGCAGATGTGGTGAAATGATGGCCCACATAGTTTTTAGGTGGTTTTGGTTGCATAGCGACTAGAGAAACTTGGTTGGTGAAATGGGTGCATAATTCAGAAGGTTTGGAGGAAGAGGAAAAGAGAGACTAAAAGTGAAGATACTGACTAGATGACGTGTAAATGTGTTGAAACACAAGGGCCTTGACTGGTTTGTCCAAGAACTGATTTACAAAACTTTTCTGAAACCCTGCATGCCTACAGCCCAGAGTGTGTGAGGTCTGGAGCTGGTGTCTGGGGAATCTGGATAGACATATTGACCAAAATGTTTGCCACTACTGCCTTTGATAATTTTAGTCATAAATTACAGCCCAACTCCTATGATTCCGTATCCAGGCATATCAGCCTCAACAGTTAGGACTCAACTAAGGTGAGCATTTAATGAACAGTCAAAAATACCTTTTACAGGTAACATTTTTTCTTTGATAGCCGCTTCTCTCTCTCTCTCTCTCTCTCTCTCTCTCTCTCTCTCTCTCTCTCTCTCTCTCTCTCTCTCTCTTATATTTTTCCAAGCATTCCTCATCATTAATTGCAAATGTTCTTTTTTTATTTCTTGCATTTAACATTAGTTATACAAGCAAACCCGTCCAACAGTAACAATAATTACATCCTATAACCCCTTCAAAATTCTAACCATACGTTCAAAGACTGAAAAACGAAAACTAAACCATTGAGCTTTAAAACAACAAATGTCATTTGCGGGATTGCTTAATTTTAGCCTCCCGGCTTCACAGATGCTGAACGTTAGCTTGTATATCAGCTCCAAGGCTATGTGAATTTCTGCCACAAGAACACTCCTGTCCATGAGTCAGTTAGTTTTGTGTGCATATGTCACCACCTCCTATTCCAGCTTGGGTTGATCTTGCGTCTAAGCCCAGAAATGTTAACGTCCTTGAATCATGAATTTTGCCCTCGATGAATTTGAGAGGAGCTGTTTGCGAGATGGTCGACATACCTTTGCTGAACATTTTATTGGTTTTCTATTTGAGCAAGATTGTCACTGAAAACAAGGGAAGTAAGAGGCTTTTAGCTGACAATTACAGTGAAGAGAAAAACCATTTGAAAAATATTATTGTTAATGAAGTTTATTAGAGAAAATGTTTAATTTTTTAATGTTCGGCAGTACTTTTTTACGAGTATGGATACAAATAGTAATAATTCGAGTAATGAATTTAATATAGTAAAAATATTAACAGTACTGTATATTTCAGTCAGCAATATGCTCTACCTTTATGTACTGCTTTACCTTTTCTTAGCTCTTTCGCCAAAGTTAGGTTTATTTTCGTTTTTGTGAATATGCTTATACACACAGATACACAAACACACACATATATTGTATACTTATATATAATATATATGATATATATACACACATATATATAGAGAGAGAGACAGACAGACAGACAGACAGACATACAAACTTGGATCTTCACAGAACTGTTTTTGTGTTGTGTGTATAGACCGTTTGCTGTCATTTCTCTCTTTCTCTCTCTCTCTCTCTCTCTCTCTCTCTCTCTCTCTCTCTCTCTCTCTCTCTCTCTATATATATATATATATATATATATATATATATATATATATATATATATATATATATATATATATATATATATATATGTATATGTATATATATGTGTGTGTATATTTATATACAATGTGTAAATGTATATTTATATACAATGCATATATATATATATATATAATGTATACATATGTGTGTAATGTATATGTATATAACAGGAAACTGAGGAAACTAAGTTATCTACAACACCAACGTTATCCTTGTTTTGTTCAAAATATACAAAATTAATGCAGATTGATACCTAAATGCCTGAAATGGCGTAAACATAGTTACAAATATACATGAAAACACACACGGGGAGAGAGAGAGAGAGAGAGAGAGAGAAAGAGAGAGTGGGGAGCGGGGAGGAGATATTTTGGCAGCGGTGATGTGTAAAAATATCAAGCGATAAAGAGGCTGGGAAGGTCTTGATCTGTCGTAAAACTTTGTTATTATAGCCGTAACTGGGGCTGAGTAATCATCGTGTATTATCTCCAGAAAATATCTCGTTCGCAAATGCAAAATGATCTGTTTTACTGTTCTTTGATCTCTGCCTAATCACCCACTCATTACAGGTGAGTAATCATTATACTCTGCCGCCAGAAAACATCTTGTTTACAAATGCTTTATGATCTCATCCTTTGCTATTCTGTGATCTCTCCTTAATCACCGCCCCATTATAGACTCACCGAGACCGCCAGAGGACTTAAACATAAGAAATAAGGATAAGTGGACTGAGAGACTGTTAATCTGACTGCGGCCAGGCGATTAATTTTATGCTCGAAAGCCAATTAAAGGATTTGTGCTGAATCCCCCGAATTGATTAACAGTCGGTAACGACCATTAAATTTAAGAATAGAACGTTGCCATATTACGCTCTAGGGAAAAAGTGGAAAAGACCTTGAGCACCGAGGAAGCGGAATTCTATTTTCATCGCTAGCGCAGGGTCATGATCACAAGGCTCTCTTGGCCTTCCTGAAGCCCCCTTCCTAACCTCTCCCTCCTCAGCCCGAGAATGTAAATAAATTTTCCCATAAGGACTGCCAATTGGCTTTTTCAGCGAGCCAGATCTCTTCAGTAGCTCAAAACAGCGCGGAAATAAATCGTCCGCCTTGTTTTCGAGAATCAAGGAAAACCTGTTCACCCTGAGCTCAAGTGGAGGACGAAACTGTCTTCTTTCCCTGTGGTGACGTCATCGTCTCACCTGTGAAACTATTCTAAATGGAAGGTGATAAAATGTCTCACCTTGCAAGAATTCAACCTCGGGTTTCTTCATCAGATTCAGATTATGTTGCACTTTTATTTTCCTATGACATACGTGCTGTATATATTGCGACTCAAAGGAGTGCAACTGGAGACTTATAAAAAGGGTGATATATAATAAGAAGAGGCCTTACAAATGAGAGGTATTTTCCTCTTTACGAGAAATTTATATGAGGGATTTTGCTTCACTGACAGAATAATATGCCATGTCTCGAAGAGGAAAATCGTCTTAAACGATCTAGGAATATTTTGATAAATTTATACTTTATTAATCGTTGATAATAACCATAAACATTTCGCGTGTCAGAAGACCTACAAAATCGTAAAAATTAAAGTAAAATAGGATAAAACAAAAATGTTCATCGAGCTTTTCCTGTTTGTTAGATAATGGAAGCTTCGTTCGTAGTCACAGGAGATTTTAAGCGTCTAATGTGATATTGTGAGTTTATGACTGCTGTTCACATGAGCAATCATATTAAGTAGCACTTGAATTAATACACTCGTTGAAATGATATACTTCAAGAAGCTGGAATAATTTGGAAAAAAAGTTATTAAAAGCATCAGTGCTAAAAGCGATAGGCCAAATGATAACAGTATAACAATTTCATGATCTTGGGCTTGTTTATGAGAATAAGATGAATTATAACAATAGCTCTTCTCTGAGAAAGCAGGAGAACAGATAGCCATATAAAATAAACAAATAATAATATGGGGAAAGGAAAAAGTCCCGGAGTTGAGAAACGAATGTTCACAGTAGTAAGACGGCAGCAGCTGCTACCTGTCAAACTACCAAGAGTACTAAGGCCCTCTTCTTGAATGCAATTCCTGATGTATTGCAAAAGATAAACTGAAAATCCTTAAGCTTTACAAGGACTAATATCCTCATGTCATAGGGATTTAAAGAATTAAAGTGTATCTTTTGCAATACATCAAAAGTCATATCTTATTGCCATCTTCGAAGAACGTGACTGTTCTTCATATTGTTATGCCTGAGTCTTAATTAAGATTATAAAACAAAACAAAGAGAAGGCTAGTGCCTTGTAAAAGTGATGATATAATTCAGGGTCTGTTTGCTGGTGCAATGGAGGATTGTGAATGAATCTGTGTGAATATCAATGGTGAAAGCACTGTGGCCGGATTACTGATGTTCAATTTTCAACCAAAAGATGGCTAAGGTCCGGTTGTTCATATGACAGGTTTGGATAAAACTATTCAAGACGGAGTCCCAGATTCGGTTCAGTTAATGCTGATCAAGTTTAAAAAAGCAAAGGCGCTGGGGTACGGTTACTTCCGTGATAGAAATCTAGGATAAGACGGTATAAGTTTCAGCAGTGAAACGGTTGGTGTCTATACTGACGCGACTTAAGTCTTGGATTAAACTGCAAGCTTTAGCAGTAAAATAACTGGGGTCCGGTTACTGATGTGGCAGATGTTTTGAATATAACTGTTCAATTTTCAACAATGGAATGCCTGGAAGCCATTTACTGATGTGGCAGAAATTTTGGATAAATTGTACAAGCTTCAGCACTGAAGTGGCTGAGATCTGTTATTTCCACATTATTCTTGGATTAATTATGCAAGTTTTAAGAGGAACAGGCTAGAATCCGGTTACTCATGCCATGAAAGTCTCGGATTAAACTACAGTGTTCAGCAAAAGAAGTCTTGAATGAAAGTATTCAAGTTTCAGAACTGAAAAAGGCTGAGGTTCGATCACCGACGCAACAAAAGTGTAGGATAAAACTGCCCAAGTTTCAGCAGTGAAGTCGCTGAGGTCCAGTTGCTGAAACATCGCAAATCTTGGATTAAACTTCAAGTTTCAGCACTGAAATGGATGGGGGTCTGTTTACCGTTAAAAAAGTAATTTTGGCTTAATTTAAACTGTTTCAGTATTTAAAAGATTGGGTAATTATTACTGATGAGATGTGAGGGTTTAGATCAATCTGCATGTTCGCGCTTTGAAAGGGCTAGGCTGTGATTACTAATGCTACAGAAGGTTTGGATTAAATTACAAGTTTCATCAGTGAGAAAGTTGGAGCCCAGTTACTAATGTGACAGAAATTTTGTTATAAGCCGTGGAAGTTTCGGCGCTAAAGTGGCTGGAACTTAGTTATTGATGATACAATCGAGGTTTTGATAAAACTTTAAACGTTTCACCCGTGAAATGACTTAGATCCTGATATTGCCATAGCCAACGGTTTTGTATTGGATGGTGTAAGTTTCAACAGAAAAAAGAATGGGGTATTGTTACAAGACACCATTCTTCTGTTGAAATCTACCCATGTAGCAGAGGGATTTTTATCAAATTGTGTCATTTTCAACTGTTAAAGGCGAGACAAATTACCATTATGCAGAATTGATTTTTTAAACTAAACCACTTTTAAGAATGATGAGAAAGTAGGGTCTTCTAACTAAAGAAGCATTAGATCTGTGATTGAACTGAGCAAATTTCCCCATTATATGGGCTAAGTTCTAGTTACCGACATAATAAAGACATCAGATGGTGAATATTTCAAAAACCAAAAGTGACAAGGTCCAATTTTTGATGAGATAGAGGAGTTTGAATTAAACTGTTACAAATTTGATAGACAAAGAGTTTTTCATTCAACTGCGATTTTCCAGACTGAAAAGTTTTGGAGCTACGAATGAGGTAACTAGAATGTGTTTGCTCATCAAATACGCTTTGCATTAAACTGAGCTAGCTTAAAAAAATGGATGTGGCCCATTTACCGATGTAATAGGAAGGACTAAAATTAAGATGCAAATTTCACATTGGGCAGATTAGGAACCCACTGCTGACGTGATTGAAAAAAAGACTGTGAATGTTCAAAAATTTAAATGGCTAAGATCCTATTACTGGTGAAAAGAAGAGTCTGGATTAAAAATTGCAAGTTTCAAAACTGAGATAGCAGCAGCCTAGTTTTTGATATGGCGAAGCATTTGAGATAAAATGGAGCAAGTTTCAAGAATGAAAGGACTGTTACAACAGAAGGTATTTTTGTTTATTAACTGGACGTTTCTGCAGTTGGTCGTTAATGTACAAGACAGATTTAGCTTAAACCAAACAAGTTTCTAGAGTGGCTAGGTCTGGTAATTTATTCTTTGCAAAGTTATGGTTCAAAACTTGTGAGTTTCATAGTGGAGAGGCTAGGGTCCAGATACTGATGTGAAGGAAGTTTTTAATTAACAGTGGGAAGGCTATGGGCCTTTGACTGATGCAACAGAAGGTTTGGAATCAAACTGTAGAAGTTTTAGAGTAGACAGCTAGTGCCTCATTACAAAAGCAACTAGAATTTTGAAATAAACTGTACAAGTTTATACAATTGAATGTTTTGGATCAACATGATTCTTGGCTCTAGATGTACAAATTTCAGAAGTAATGTCAACTGATGCAAAGGAAGTTCGTTGGTTTAAATTAAACCAGCCTTGTACCGGCAAGGTTCTTGCCATGATGCCACAAAAGTTTCTGGACAAAACTGTGCAAAGTAAGAGCTAAGTTACAGATGCAACAGAAGATTCTGATGAACTTTTATAGTTCCAACAGTCCCAAGGTTAAGTTCCAGCTACTGTCACAACAGTAGTTTTGGATCAAACGTTGAAAGTTTCAGTAGCTCAAATGCTAGGATGTGGTAATTGATGCCACGGACGTTTAGATGAAGCTGTGAAACTTTCAAAAGTGAAAGTTTTGAATGGCACTGGGAAGTAAATATAAATGTCTACCCACTAGGCTAGTTTTATGCAGCATGAATTCTTTTTTATCGAAAAACAGAAGGCAAATCGATTACACTCTTCCAAAAGGGCTTGAAATATCTCATTAGTTATTAAAATGGATGGTTTCAAAACTTCAACATATCTTTAGAGTTAGATACATTCGTCCGTTCTTAAAGATAATTTATTTGAACCTCATCCCTAAAATAAGCAATATTATGGGTAACTTTCAAAGGAACAGAAAAGCTTTTGAGACCATCTGCTTATAACTTGGGTCTGCTAATGAAGGATCCGATACCCAGAAGAAAACAGGCCATCTATTTATTTTCATGCCCACATTAGTGCACTTGAATATAGGCTGTGTTTATAAGCCCTCTCTTCTGATTTTACCAAACTTCATCAGTTTATTTTATTAACAATGTATAAACGTTTCAGAAAATGAGCATTAATAAGCCAGGCAAGCATCTAAACTATTAAAGTAGTCTTGCATGGTTCAGTTTTTTCTTTCATGTTCTTCACCAAAAGACATGCGTCTTTCTTTATTTTGTTTATGGATTTATGAAATTTCATTCTTCTCTTCTTAACAGAGTTGGTTATTCCTTCCGAAGATCAGCATATTCAAAATTAGTTAATTATGTAATGCTGGTATTGTTAAAAATATTAATTCTTTTTCGTACCGTTGAAAAAATAACTATAGAATTAGGTCTTAGACTTGCAAATTTCATGAAACATAATATTTCCGAAAACTGAAGGTTATGTTTAATCATGATTATCTTGACGCTAAAACCTCCATTTTTTCCAAAGTGGTCAGGGCTGTGCTAAACTAACCTTTCTTTTTCATAGGTTCATATTATAAGGAAGCAGAGGTTCTTAAGAGAACGGTACGACTTACACAGTGTTAAAGCTTCAGAAACTATAATAACGTTTAAACAATATGATTCCCATTTGCACTTATGAGGACAGCCAGTTATTCTTTTATCATGATTATTCAAAATATGCAATTATTATAACGATTCATTTTCAGTGGGAGAAGACCAAGTAATAAAGAAATACGCTCTAATAGTTATATTTCATTACATTACAGTTAATTGTTCACAGTGACCAACATCTGTTTCCATAAAGGTCCCATAACTACAGGTAGGAAAAACAACCACAGTGACAGATCCCGCTAAGCAGACAAACAAGCAACGCAAAGCAAACGACCCCCCACAAAGACAAACACTGCACTCTAGTGCCTTGAGGATGACTCACCAATCTAGTTTTGGGAAAAGAGAACAAGACGATAAAACCAGACACTTGGCTTCTCTACCACCGGTAACAAAGTATTCATAACTCCATAAAGTATGGTCAACGTTCTGATAAACGAATATGATATGATATGATATATATATATATATATATATATATATATATATATATATATATATATATATATATATATTTATATATATATATATATATATATATATATATATATATATATATATGTATATGAATGTCTTTCACTGTCATACCACAGTATAATATGAAGATAAAAAGGCCCATAAAACACTATTTGAACGTTGCAACCATATATTTCGAGCACTTCCTCCTGTGCTCGGTTGCAAAGTTCAAATAG
>NC_089787.1:47889103-47906603 GCF_040412425.1 Macrobrachium rosenbergii
TATATATATATCTATATATATATATATATATATATATATATATATATATATATATATATATATATATATATATATATATACTTGTCTCTTCTCAGTAAAACACCGTGGATAACATGATTTTGTCACTACCTGACTAATATGCGCTCAAGGGGCTAAATTTATAATGACATGCACTTTATTGTCCGTAAAAGAATAAAAGTGTATTTAATTCTCATAGTTTTCTTTTCACTAAAACAGAAAAGTTAACAGTATGTGTCAAGGCATGGTGTATGACTAAAACTCCTAATCATCACTGCCTCCAACGCCCGTGGCCCAAATGGCATCTTTGACATTTCGCTACTCATGGCTGTCCAGCGCTTTGTCTTCTACAGAGCTCCACTCAGCTTCAGCCTCCCTTCCCACAGTTCTTGTTCAAGTAATTCTGGATCCTTTAACTCTCCTGGTACAAACGGGAGCCCAGTTGATATTAGAACGTATTATTCTCCAAGGACTGTGGGAAGGATGTCTTCATGCTACTTACATTTCCCTCCAACGTACATATACTGTGGAATCCTTACGGTATTATTTCTAACGCCAGGCTTCAATCTGACTCATAATATTCTTTTCAAAGCTTCATTTTCAAATGGTTTTTCACTGTTTCCAACTTATGGGAGCCTGTACTGGATATCATTGTTCCTAAATATTTGAAAGATTTAACCTCATTAATTTTTTCTCTATTATAATTTTATTTAATCCCTTTGCGCATGCTGTCTTCATTACTTCTGTTTCCCTTAGGTTCATTTACAATATATTTTGCTTTCTATCAAACAATCTTTGTAAATCTGAAACAGTATCATCAGCATTTTTTAGAGCTCTATACAAATAGAATAAAAACATCATTCAACACTGTGTGGACTTAGTATATAATGAAAAAGTAGTCATTCCTCCACTCATACTACACATACATACTACAGACTTGAAAATATACTCTTATTTGTCACGTTGGAGTGAGAATATCGTTCACTGGACACCAGTAATGAAAGAGGATTTGGGGATTAAAGGCATCGGTGTATGGCAAACTTAACAAGACGTTGGTAAGGAGTATTCTTGAGACACAAATAAGTTGGTGGCAACGTTTCCTTCTGATGGCCGCTCAAGAAAGATACTGTTTACCTCCAGATTGACAGATGTATAACAGTTTTCAGCAATCAACCCAGAGGGTCTCCAGATTGCTGTTGAGTCATTGGCTGTTTCGGATATAAGAGGGGATCAACTCCGGTCTCTGAAGTTGGGGCTCACTGACAACATAGCTGCTCAACTGAGCCCCAAGTCATGAAATCATCAGGGCGTACCAAACATTGAGTTTTCTTATTCCATTGCTTTTGCTATTCGGCTATTTCAGTTTTTCTCATTTGCTTCCTTAACTGTGGGTTCAGGCGCAAAGAGAATATGAAATAAGGAATTAAATATCAGGTTGGTTGGAGGCGAAAAAATGTTAGCAATTTGCTTTCAGGTAACAAGGGAAGGTCTCTCACACATAGGTGAAAGGAGGTTCTATAGTGCTAGTGGCGGGCAGCATTAAAAATGGTAATGATTAAAACACTCAGTAAAAGATAAAATATAAAAATTCCTCACAACTCTAAACAATGATTTTACCTTGGCTGCTCGCCTTCAGCTGCACTAAAATAAATTCCTTTGAAATGAAACACTGTATTCTACTTTCTGTTTTAGGTGGCTGGAGAAGAAATGTGCGGATTCTTTCTTTCTTTTGTCTGTCTACCTCTCCCCCTCCAACACCCCCGCCCTCTCTCTTGCATTTTGATTAATATATGTACAGCTGCTCTCAGATCTCGATGTTTCTGGTATACATCTGCATTACCACGAGTACACACGATAGGCCTACAATTCTGGTCAACTCAGGCAGTGGTAAAATATCGTGAATAAACAGATTATGTAAAAGAAATCGTGATTATAGGCTTTTAAATATAACTTGAAATGAATAAAAATTTAACAAATATCATTTTTGAACAGTTGTTTGAAATCAATACATATCAATATACAGTTTCTTGAACATAAGAGAAAACTAAAGAATGTATCTCTTCTCAAAACTTCATCAGAGAACAGTGTTAGGGGGGACTGTAGAAAAGGAAAAATAACGATCAAATAGATTGTTTGGACATCATACCCCCACTTGGGATAATTTTTCTCCTTTTTTTTTTAGCCTACTTAGGTAATCTGCGGCAACGTTGAGCTTTCCTAGAATGCTCTCCATTCAAATCTGGTAGTTCTGGGTTGCTATGGCCCACCTCTAGATCCTCGGACTGTAAATCTTCCAATGTTGAATGTATGAAAGTAGCTTGTGGTATGTGTGAATCACAAAAACCCAAATAAGTACGGATGGAATCTTTTCACATAAAATATTATTGCTAGACAATCCTTTTTCATGGTAAAAAATAGCTGTGATCAGGCGTCTTGAGTTTCATACTTGCATTAAAACGATTGAAAATATGCCATCTGCAAACTTTTGCAGTGGAATACTCCCCAGTTCTTCATCCAATGCTTCCATACTCAGGATGAAAGTTTGGTACTCATAGCATCAATGCATTTTCTAGAGCCTTTCTCAGTCCATGAAATGTTGAGGTTCCTTCGACTCCACCTCATCCAGTCGTCCCTTCTTCACGAGGCAGTCAAAGGCACTGCAAGAATTGTGCAGATGTTCACAAACTTCCTGTAGCGCGTTGCACCCTAGATCTTCATTAGCTTGTGTATGAAGAATTCCACTACACTGTCCCCAGTGTAACACCTGGAAGGTCTGATTCTGGAATAGGTCCTTTAGGGCACTTGATGTGTTCTCCCCATGACACTGTAAGAGTTAACATGTCATCCACAAAATGGTCAATGTTCTTGGCTCCAGCTAGCATCTTCCTCATTACCCTACCGAAATTCGCGGCTGAGTTCATTAATCCAAATGGCAGCCTCTTGAAATTGTGACATCCACTTGAAACTGTGAACGTTGTCTTTTCCTGTGACGTAAAATTCCATGTAAGTCTTGTGACAACTTTTATATTGGTCAAACGGGTAAAGCACTGAAAAAGAAATAGAACAGCATAAAAAATGTGTGGGATATGCACAGGTGAGCAGTGGTATTTTTTGCAAATGTTAGTGAGAACAATCTTGCTATCAACTGGGAAGGGGCAAATAAGACAGCGTATTCTAATAACGCACTGGAAAGGAATATCATTGAATCTAGCTTTATAAAAGAAAGTTATGGCCATAGTATGAATATCAGCCAAGGCATGTATAAACTTGATCGTATAACATCAAAAGATATACAGTATATATATATATATATATATATATATATATATATATATATATATATATATATATATGTATGTATATATATATCTATATATATCTATATCTATCTATCTATCTATCTATCTATCTATCTATATATATATATATATATATATATATATATATATATATATATATATATATATATATATATATATAAATTTTAAGATAGGCGGTAGAGATGTATGGAAAAAGGATTATCTATTTGTAAACACAGTACGGGGGCAGCAGTGGTAATGTGGTCTCCAACACCGCCTCACTGACACCTGTCAGGTGTGGATTTGTAACCTCCTATGGTCTGTACGTTTATCGTTATGGTCCCTTGAGAGTATATTGTGATTTGTACCCAAATGAGGTTTGAAGGCCACTTCTACCTTGATACCCGTCAGTGGGGGATCTGTAGTTTCAAACAGTTGTGTATGTTCGTCAGTACTGTCTCTGTAGTATACGAGTATATATTCGACTTCTAAAACTATACATCAGTCCTTCATCAATAGTTTGGAAATAAAGTCGAAACCGGTCAGGACCTACACCCCGTCTCTTATTTTTCACCTGTGGTAATGTGTGATAAACGAATCACGTGCTAAAGTGATTATAATCATATATATATATATATATATATATATATATATATATATATATATATATATATATATATATATATATATATATATATATATATATATATATATAGAGATAGAGAGAGAGAGAGAGAGAGAGAGAGAGAGAGAGAGAGAGAGAGTTCACTAGTCACTTTTACCAGATATTTGTGGACTTTTATATCTACCAGTCTCACTATAGCCTGAATCAAGTGGGTTATAAACGAAGGACTTTTTGTCTTCGAAGCAGAATTCGATTCTGCGCAAATGAGACTCCAGGGAAGACTCACGAACACAATCATCTTGCCACAAAGAGACATATATGTGTGTAGGCATTTGTACATGTACACATACATAAACATGCGTGAGCAGAAAGTCTGTATCAGCGCTGCGGTCGAGTCCACAACCCCGAAGCCAGTGCCGAGACCGAGTCCGAAAACAACCACTGGATTCAAGGTCCGTATTTGTTCCTGAGTTGACACCGAGAGTTCAGAGCACAGGTGTGAATTTCACTACAAATCAACAAATCAGTGCAACTAATCAATCATTCAGTCAATCATTGGGACATTAATGTGAAGAAATCTAACCCAAGTGTTCAATAGATTTATATAAACTGATTTTATATCAGTGCCAAAACAATTATCATGAACAATTCATACCTTTGCACATTCTTCCATCTTGACATTAATAACTAGAGGGTCGCTCGGAATGTAATATAGTACGTATAATTCTTATGTGAAAATACGAAAATGATGCACTGGATAGATCAACCACGACGACAGCCAATACTAAGATTTTGTTTATACTTAAATTTCTAAACGATTATAGCAGCTTTACAGTATATACTGCATGAAATAGAAAACCAAGGAAAAAGAATGGTCTGAATTCTCATGTACCATAAATCTTGTTAAATCCACATGTAATTTGCAATCATCTCCTTCAGTTAGTACATGAAGTTTTTTGGTAAATTGCAGACTAATGGTGATTGCAGGTCTATAACAAAGGCTCCCAGTGAGTTGTCCTTGATTCTGCTAAACATATTTCAAACATACTCAGAGATGATATGGTAAATGACTACATTTTTTCACTCTGTTATTATTGACAGACGTTAACTGTGTCTTGCCAGGTGCCCTCAGTTCTCATTCATTAACATTCATTTATTCTTAGAATACTTACACACATTTTACCGGGCACGTGATTTTGAGCTTAATATACATTTGTCCTAAGTCTTTAAATTAAATTGAAGATGGTATTTCACTCTCGAAAACAGCAGGTAATAATATATCTTTATGGCTCTTCAAATGAGAAATCGGACGCCGTTAATACAAAAGTCTATCACACAAGAGACCACCCTAAAACATCTAAGTTAGTCGTGCATAAAAAAATAATATTATTTTTAACGGAAGAGATTTCAGAATAACTGAAGACTGGGAAAATATTTTCTTTCACTTAAGATTTGAGGCTTGTTGAAAAAATTAGCATAATAATCATCACTAAATGCTACTGAAATTACCGTAAATAAAAAAAACGTGAGGTAAGAGACTAATGCAAAGACTGTTGTATGCTATAGGCCGAAGTTTAGCTGCCTCAAGAAGCCCTCACTCACGGATACAATATCCAGAAGTCACGAGACCGAGGCCGAGGTCGAGTCACCAGTTTCCAAGTTAGGGCTTCACGACCTCTAACTCTGTTCTGTATGTACAGTATGTATGTATGTATGTAAGTTTGTTTTTATTCTGAAAACATCCGGGTCCCCCGAAACTGATTACTAGAGTAGAAATAGATATCTATAATAACCTTATTAATCCACTTCTAATGACTGAGTCTTCTAAACATCTTGGACCTTAACAGAATACTTTCAACTCCAAATGCCCACGTCTAACATCCCCTGCAAAACTGACATCTATCTTTCATGCTTCGTGTATTCCTTTGATACTGAGACCTCTCTTTCTGAGATCTTTGCCAATTTCTTTGGTAAAACTACTGTAGACGAAAACTGAACGACAGATTCAAGACTTAATAAGAGCGTCCAATACTGGGAAGCCTGGGCTGAAAACTCCTTATTAGAGGTTACGGTTCCCTAGAATCGGTTAGGTGCCATATACTGTAGTAGATCAGGTCGTGATCGACAGGATAGTAGTAAGCAATTCAAGTAAACGGTGTCTCAAAATAAAGTATCAAACAGCGCTGAGCTTTTGTCTCCCTTTAGCTCTTCATGTCATTTCTATGTTCATGAAATGATCTATTTCATTGTCTTCCTTATCACCAGACAATTTCGCATCGAAGACAAAGCTCAACTTTAACTGAGTCCATTAACATTTTACAGCTATATCCTAAACATAATTCGATTCTCCAGTGCCGTGGTCACCTCTTTAACCGCTTTATCATCGCTGACTACGACGCTTGCTTAGGTATACACAATATGACGAGTTTCCCCCGTCGATCTGCTTCCGTAACATTTACTCCCATTCGATTTTGCTCGTGCTGCAGTGTCCTACTTAGGGATAAATCTCCTTTTATCTTTTACGATAAACTTTATCTAACTATTTCATCGGCAGTTCTTCCTCGCTTTCACCCTCTACTGACCGTTCGTTACATTCCTCTCTCACTTTTTGGACCTGGGCTTTATAAGAGCACTGGGTAAGCAATTCTATTGATTGAAGTTCAGATTATCTGTCGTCAGTTCAATAGACCTTGATATTTTTTTATAAATGTTTTTATTAATTTTCACCATCAATGTATCCTTCAAAAAACTGATCAGCCATAGGCACATAACAACCTTGCCTTGGATTTTTAGTGGTGTTGGAAATTGCAAAATTGATGAACGCATGTAAAAGAAGGAACACTGAATGTCAGCGGCAAATAAAGAAAAGTCTTGCTTTATTTTAAATTGAATATCTAAAGAATGATTTTAAGAGAGAGAGAGAGAGAGAGAGAGAGAGAGAGAGAGAGAGAGAGAGAGAGAGAGCATCCTTAGCCTTACTTTGCAAATGCCTTTCTTGTGTAACCAAGAGCAAGGAAGCTATAGACGAGCTGAGACCAACACGGAACAACAACAGTGACAGTTGGAGCCAAGAAGGGAAATAACTTGTCATTGCACAGATGAGGCTGTGAAAGATCATGACATTCCTTAAAACCTTAGTCCTGTTATACAAACCATTCTTTTATCTTTTTTAAACTGGTACTGTTGCATAACCTGTGAAGAAGCCAAAAAAAAAAAAAAACATATCTTATGATCTCCTAAACCCAGGTGTAAAATTCTACAACAAAATTCCTAGACTAGTGGCATAACAATAATGGTATGGCTAACTGATAAATAGATACTAAACTAATAAATATTTAAATCGAAAACTCTCAGTAATAGTGAATAATAACGTATAAGACAGGATGTAGAAGAGTTAAAGAAGTTATATGCCGCCACAGGGTGAGAAGGACACAAGTTGCAGGACTTTATATTTAGAAGAGACCGCACCTTTAAATAAAAAGTAGACTGGCAGGAAAAATTGAAAAGTAAAAATGAAATAATACGAAGAAGCCCTGAGCCAGCTATCATCAAGAATTTTAATCTTTGGGCAAAAACCCACACCGGTCTAGTGGGGGTATCTTGGCAAAGTTGCACAGCAGATTCTGGGAAGATCTTTGATCACTGCAGTAGCAGCAAAACACTCTAGTAGTAGCTCTAGTGAACGGACGTCAGGCTAAAAATATCGAACTAACACTCGGCTGTTGCTCGGTTTAATTCCTAAATTTAGTACATTGCATGAGACGGGTTTCTTGGATGGGTATCTTCAGCGGTTTGGACAAACCCATATCTCTACTTTCTAATGTTATTCCGTTAGTTTTCAGGAGCTCTGAGCCCATGTTCAAAATTATCTTTTCATATTTATTGTACGAAGGAACAGAGAGAGAGAGAGAGAGAGAGAGAGAGAGAGAGAGAGAGAAGGGGGAGAATTTAGGTTAGCTGGCCTTGGGGAGGACAGATTGCTGACCTCGCCAAGTTTCGATGCGTCATAATAACTAAACTGCTTTCTAGGATTCGTTTCCTGATACAGTTTTTAAAGGATTATAGCAACAAAAACGTTCACATTCTACAGTACATTTCTGGATAACTCGTGCTTGTGTTTGTGTGACGACGTTAATCCTGATTCAGGGAGATTAGTTAAGATGAATAGGTTCTCAGTTCTGCAAATGGACGTTATTGGACCGCTCACGAGGGTATTTTTGGAAAGAGTGGTTCTGTCTGAGGCCTAAAGGGTCACAGAGTAGTATTTGTCGAAAACCTTCCGTTGAGTAGCCACTTTACGATAGCACACACTACTTGGGTTAATGATTTGGCATCAAAAATAATATAACTCGAACCAGGAAGCATGGATATGAAAACAAGAGATAAATATTGCACAAAACGTCTGTGAAGTCACAGGCTACGACAATTTGTTAGATGTTGGCATTGCCATGTTTGTAAACTTTGGTCGTTGACAAGCGCAGTGGTGTCAGCGGGTGTTTCTGAGCGCATGTTTTTCTCAGCGGACTAACCTAGGAGACACTTTAGCCGCCAAAGTTAAGGATTAATATTTGGAAAATGTTTTATAAAAGCTACTCATAAATCCTTGTACGGATACTAACATAGGTTTTTGTGAAATGCAATAAAGATAGTAATTTTATTCGTATTTCAAGATGTTACGCTAGGCTAAAGCCCATCTACCTCCCCGAAGAAATGAATAAGAAAGAGAGCACTCGTTACAAAGAATTTCTAAGATGTTGGAATCAAGATGCGTAGGCTTCCCTTGAATTTCAAAGGAATATTCTACATCTTCAGGGTCGAAACAGGATGAAATTTCCCTTCAGATAATACGGAAAACTATTTTAGCAACTGATGATGATTTTGTAAGAACTGAGACTTATTCTGTAATCCTAATTTATTCCTCAACGACCAGAGAGGTTAAGGTAAACCGAAACAAATCTTGAGCAAAAATCAACAATGATATTTTGGTTAAAGTCAACGTCCCCTCGTAGGACTCGAAGAGAAGCAGGTGGCCCGCATGTACTGTACCTTTTGATCAGCAGCAGCTTCAGTCTCCTCCTCGCTCTCGCTCTTGCTCTCGCTCTCTGCTTCTTCCACAGCCTCATCCTAATAACATTTCATTCTTCTCTCTTACTTACCATTTGTTCATACCGCTACACTTATTGACTGCAAAGGTCGATGGAATAGGAGACCAAATGTCCATATCTAGCCCGGACCTGGAGAAAAAGAACAGAAAGTGGAAGGGCGATGAACCTCCCAAAGAAAGAAGTTAGAGTCGGGGAAAACAAATGCCCCAAGAGAGTTCCACGGAACTGTGCGCGCCTTGAATTACCAATCTATAGGGTCCCTTTATAAAGTGGATGTAAGATAACAATGAGCATTTTGGATAAAGATTTCGTTGATATGCAATTTGTCAAAAACAATGATAGAAACTTGATCTTGCCAAAATGTATCATTTTACATGTCATTCAGTTGTATTATAATTTGCCTCAAATGCACATTCAGTTATACCATCTGATGCATGGTTTAGGTGTTCATGCTAGTGCAGGTGGTTCCTTTGCAAAGTTCGTCTGGTTAACGTTCAACGACTTTCTTAAGTACAATTGGCCATCAAGGAAAGTTATGAGGGAACGAAAGGCAGCAAAAGACGTTGTGTATACTGTTGCAGAATGAACTCCTGACAGACTTATCACTGCATTTGTTTTGTCTGGTTTTTCTTTTTTTTTACACGAGACCGTTTTATTCCGAGAGATGCTTTGCCTGATAGTGTTTTAAGGAAGCTCAGTAATAACGATCATAATGATGAAAATCATTATTTAACAGAGGATAAATGATAAAATATGACTTACATAGAATATGGAGGTTTTTGCTTCATGCAAAAAATGTAATCTGCGCAATTGCTACTTCAGTTCCATGTTCCTCTTCGGCACATCAAGGTTCTCGCTTGCTTTTCTGGAGTTTTTGAAGTCAAAGATATGAACTAAATTTTAACGCAAAAGAAGGTTAATACATAAAGCTCTGGATGCAGCAGTGGTAGAAGCCTGCCCTGTTAAAACCCATGTACTATATATATATATATATATATATATATATATATATATATATATATATATATATATATATATATATATATATATATATATATATATATATATATACATATACATATACATATATATATACTGTATATATATATATATATATATATATATATATATATATATATATATATATATATATATATATATATATATATATATATATATATATATATGTGTGTGTGTGTGCGCGTGTTTGCGTGTGTATACAGAGGATCCACAGTAATGTACGTGATTAGCCAAACGAAATGTATTAGTAAAAATATATGCCAAGCTTATAGCTTTCGTCCATCCAGTAGGATTATATATATATATATATATATATATATATATATATATATATATATATATATATATATATATACATATACATATACATATATACGTATATATATATAGTTAGTTATATATATATATCTAAAGGATGAAAATAAAAGATTTGGCAACCTTTGTGGTGGACCTCAGCGAATCATAAGACGTGGGCTCTGTGGGATAGGGCCAATAAAGGCGGAGCAGCGTTATTTGAGGTTACTACATGCTACTACGATTGCTACTACAACTGCTGCTGTTGTTGTTGCTGTTGGTATAGTGGGAGAAACCATCCTTTGACTCCTGCTCAAAGCGTCACACGGAAATAGAATGAAAGCGAGGGATCGGGAAGCGTGGGGAAGAGAAGAAGCCCTGGTTGGTCTTCGTTCGCTGTTTGCTTCGTGACATGTCTGTGAACGCGCTTTCATCTTATTTTATGATTATTTGAAAAGGTATCCTTTAATTTCGTAGTAGTTTTCATCGCCGAGGACAGGTAATTAGGGAACACTTTGATTTGTTCGGCTTTCAGGTGGTGAAAAACAATCGAACTTTAAACTTGAACCGTTGACCCCTCCCGGACATAAGTTTAGATTTTACGACAATTTTCAATGCTAAGAAGAATAATCGTGTTTTACATTGGATCACTCATTTCAGTGTTCCCAGTTTAAGTTTTCATATTTCATACGATTTGCACTGCCGACAAGTTCTTAAGGAGCAAGTTATCTTCTTGCTGAACTGAAAGCTGAAGTGCAATTAATCTTAAGCTTATCCTAATCAAAGGATCATTTCTAGTCTTTACTGTTTCCTGATTTACGTATTTAGAGCTCAGAGTGATTCTCAATGCAGAGATGAAATGACTGCGAATTACATAATGACTTTTGATCAGCGGCTCTCAGGTTCATGGACTCAGAATTAAAAAATAAATTCAACTGACCTTTACAGAAGATTGTAAGTCGATCCTTGTAGAAGCTACATTGGTCATCTCTTCAGCTGCCATGGTCTATCCTGGCGCTGAAAAAGGTCTTTTTAAGTGTATTACATAAGTGTGAGCATCAAAGACCTCTATGTGAGGCCTTTGAAAGAGGGACGACAATAACTATTCGATCATCCTGACGCGACCAAGTTTCTCGTTTAAGGATGGCTCATTTCCCACGCAGGTGGAAGACCCTGGAAAAAGCTTTGTCCCACCCTGATATTACTGGAGTTACCTGCTGCATTTTAACTTCCCTGGCTTCTAACCTGAAGGACTAGTAGGAGTGTTTGTTATAAATCATTACTTGAAGCAGAGATATATGGTGGCACCAACCTTACCTCACGCACATGCTAAATTGCCCCGTAAAGAAAACAGAAAGCATGTTTACTATAGTATGGTTGGAAGACTGCTTAATATTAGAAGGTTTCAGCCCTAGACAAAGTTCATTGATTTTTACAGTAAGGGATTTGCTTCTTACTGATAATTCTGCCTTTATTGCGCATAATGCCATTTCCTTGAAAGGGTTGCTTAACAAATTAGCAGACCCGAGTAAAATCTTCGACCTCACCATTAGTTCTTCAGAAACTGTTGTTTTATGCCAAGGAGTGAATCATACGACGGCTATTCACATTGAGAGTAATCAGATTAAAGATTCTGATATTTTCTGCTACATCCTCACCTCTTAGCTTGAAGGAAGAAATGTCCATGTTCATTGTTAAGGCAGTAGGACTTTTTGCATCGCGGTCGAGGAAAGTTTTTTTCAAAAACGCTCCCAATAAAAACAAAGGCAAAGACTCGAGATGCTAATGTGTTACTATTGGCTGAGGGTGGTTCATCTGTGCGCACGCGCTCAGGAGACTTAGAAGCTTTTAGTGGTGTTGCTCTAGGAAGATCCTCGGGATACATGGTATCACTGAATGATGTAGGTAAAGGTCCTGTACAGAAAAATTCTCTCTGCATTTATGAGCATACACCTAGGAAAAGATTCCGTTGGATATGACGTCTGAAAAGAACCGATGATATTCGAATTCCAAAGGAAACACACAAGAGCAAAGGATGGGCTTGAAGATTCTTGCGCTGCTCCTACTCCTTAGGGCGTCAGGCTCCTTAAACTTTGTCAGTGTGAGTTATCATCCCGATTGTCTCGTGCATCTGATATCCTTTTTATCATATTCTCCACTGTTAATATATGGCCTTTGCCATATCATAATAGTGGAATATAAGGGGAATATATTATTTCTTTTATTGAATCTTATTACTCAAGGGTTTGAACCTTCTACATAAAATAAAAAGTAGAAGACACAAAAAATAATCACAGAAAAGTTATTACTCTTATTCCAGTTTACATTAACTGAGTTAATAACCAACAGTCGTAGAGCTCAGAATGAGATTCTTGAAACAATGTTATATTATTGATTATGTCAAGACAACCATTACGACCATTACATTTTAACTCTTGATGTGCATTGTTCATCACTAGTGATTAGGGTGAGTCTGTGCTTCTGGCCGCCCACATCACATGGTCGGCAATCCTAGTGCCAACCTAAAAGTTGTGATCACCATTCTGGCGGTTAATGGGTCTTCCAGGACATGTTTAATTCTGTAATAGAATACCGGGAGGGACAGAAATCCATTCCCCCAGTGGTCCTTGTAGTAGGATTATATATTGAAGTATGGTCTCAATATGAAGTCATTATGACGTTCCTGTAGCACAACAGAAGTTTCGCCAACAAAATTTTGCTTGGCTTGAGTGGCTGGCTGGTGATCAAAAGAGTAATGACCGACTTCTCATTATTAAGTCCTGCAGATGCTTCTGAGGAGAAAGTAGCAAATTTTCTAGACAGCAATTACAGAAGGTAGGAAATGATTCCCTGTTCTTTTTCTGATTAAGTTTTATATTTTTAATCACACACAGGACGATTTTCAGTTTTTAAATTGCCTTGAAGAATACTCCAGGACACAAGTGATCTTTTTGTCCTAGTTTGTCATTGAAAGGAACATGTCAGACCTTAACCTGAATTGACAGGATGAGACGATACAAATGTTACAGACATAAAGAAGTCATGAAACAATTTGACCCGTCGGAAATCATCGTTAAAATGCAACGATTTCTTGTCCTCTTGGCAAGTAAGAAACACAAACAGTTCTCTCTTTCAAGGAAACTTCGGCTGGACAACAATCCAGTCTCAGAATACAGGAAGTGAATCATGTTGCTTGCAGACATCTCTTTAAAAACCTCTGAATAAACTAATTTATTCCTTTTCTGCTTATTAGTGCTAATTATATACATTACAAGTAACAGATCTTCCGGTTAATGATTTTGGTCCATGAAATAAGAATGTAGTTTCTTGTGTGCCAATGCTCTTCGATGTGAGCAACAAAATAAAAAAGGTAAAAGTTTGGGATTCTATCTTTTTTTTTTTTTCCAAACATTTGCTTCAATTTTTCCCCTTCTTGCCTACTGTGCCATCCGTAGTCACAGAAAGACATTATCAAGCTTGAAGAAAACCTGTAGTTTGCCCTCGGACTAGGAAGCCAAAGGACAATGCTCAACAGTTTTTCCTGAAGCAGTATTAAGTTGTTCTTCTCACTAGTCATGGCCTGAATCATTTCGTCGCAAAAATCGCGTCAAGGGGATCAGGCAGAAAGCCCGAATTTCGCATCCGGCCTAAGACGCTGGAGCTTTACTCTAATCTTCGTTCTTCAAAAAACAACCAAGGTGTTCTATCTATTCATTAACAATTAGGATTTCACAGGAAATATAGTCACTGAACTTCAAAAAGAACACTTGGATTGTACTAAACACTTAGCACTAGCAGTCTTAACTGTGAAATATACTTTTACACAACAGCAAATTTTGTACTGTTTTCTTTACTAACGCAAGTAGCAGCTCTTGTAGCCATAACTGATGCACCAGATATTAGGGCTTTCATATTCAACAAAACGATCCAAGGGCATTGCAAACGGTGGCTGTGTGTGCAGTACTAATCAGGGTCACCAAATCGAAAGTTCAAAATATCATTTAAAGGCCGGAGAATGGAAATTTCAAAGTCTCACAACAAGAAACTAGTAACATCCAACGTTAGACTGACTAAAGAATTCATGTTGCCTGATCTTGATAAGACCTGGTGGATAGTAGAACACGACATACTGTATATTAAGAATTCTAGTTCTAGCAAAAAAAGTAACTCAGTCAGTGACACGAAACTTGCAATTTAACAGTCATCTACGGCAATTCTGCGGTGTTCACGTATCATTCATTCTAATGATCGCACCAGCACGCTTGGTATCTCCCAGATTTAAAAGCAATGTTTCAACAAATCAAGGGATATCCTGCCACATCAAACTGCAATAGTAAACCAGCCTCTGCTATGAAGAAGCAACCCGAATGAATACGCTTTTTTGAAGCATCAGAAAAATATGAGAATCTAAGTCAATGTAAGTCATTCCCCTTTCACGTTTCATTCTCCCGCAACATAATTTCATTCACTGGTTTAAGAGACATGAAATAGGTCGCAGGGCGACAAAAGGTTAGAGACGTGATGATGAACAACTTTTGTACACACCATGAGCAATAATGATCTAAGGTGTTATTCACCTGCAGCGGCCTAAAAAAAAGGGGGGTGGGCAGGATAAACGCTCTTCCGGGATGGGTACCCACCAAAATAATGCAGACTTCGCAAAGAGCAGGTATTACATAATTTTCACCAAACGTTGGTACTTAGTGCATAGGGAAGGCTGGATGTAACGTGTGTTGTTCAGAACTCACGTCATTTTAAAGTGAGCTAGCTCTTAAATTCATTCGTATTACATATCGGTTGAATTTCCATGAAGCTTTGATGGCTTGTCACTTATTGTTGATGATGAGTTACAGGGGAAAGGGAAGTCGAGTTCATGAGGTTTTTCTTTTTGTTCACAATTTGTTACTTCATGCTGGTTCTCTCGTTTTCCGTGTATACGCATTCTGTTCTGCTCTGTGGAGGGAAATGTTGCCATTTCGTGGTCTTTGAGACCTAATTGCTTTATCGGTGCCGATAGCTAATTCATTAACAATTCCACAACCGCATCCTCGATCAAACTTTGTTTTATGATAGGCCATAAAACAGCATACAAGGAAGACTGCAAGTCGTCTATCATGGTGACTGAGAATCAATTGACCCAACTCATGAGGTCTCTTGGGAAAAAGGCGGTAAAAGTTCACTTCGAATAAAAATGAAATACTAGAATTCTGAACGCAGCAAAACGTCGAAAAGCGCTTGTCACTGAGGAAAAAGAGAAAAAGTGTGGCGAATAGCGAATTTCAGAAACTCGAACGAAAACAAAATTGCGAAAATCAGTAATCAGGAAAGAAGAGAAAAATAGGTTAAGTATTTACTAGTGACATTTCAAACTCTTGGTCTTACCGAATAAAAATGTTTTTTCAGGCAATGAAATAAGAGAGCGTGTTGAAAATCACATGCCAGTTATAAAGAACATGCCGAATAACAACATAAATTTGGACATTTGAGTCTTCTCAGTGTTCATAATATCATCGAATGAAAATACAATTCTAGAAAACGAGGTGCAGGGAATTTGTAAGCATTGGTCAGTTTGGAAGTTCAGGTAAACGTACCAAGTTAAAGTCCAGTTTCAGAAAATGCGATGCGGGGAAATGTTCAAGATCATCAGCAAATGAGAAGGAAGATGAGGGAGGATCCTGAAATAAAGGGAGTGACTGGGTCTCGGCTTTTAGAAGCTCCCGGGAACCTCAAGAGTGAGTCACTGGACACAATACACACGATGCCAACACATAAAAACTCATCGAACCCGCGAACGAAGTCCCGATCTCCCAAAATAATTCCGAAATGTTCATGCGACAATCCGTTCATCCTAATTCCAATCCTCTTTTCACATTCATTGTTAATTATGCTTTTACTTTTATAAGTCAGAGATTATGGCTAAGAAGAAACCCTCTATCCTTATCTTTTTCCATCACCTTTTTTTACTTGATATTTTCTTTCCAAATTTCTCATTCTTTCTCATGTATGTGTTTGGTATGTGGAAGAAAACGTTGTTAGTATGTTCCATAGGAAGATTTATACGTCTTGAGTAATAATAATAATAATAATAATAATAATAATAATAATAATAATAATAATAATAATAATACTAATAAACTTACGTAGCCTAATCCCAAAAAAATAAAACAAATGAAGGAGGAGGACAAAAAAAGAGGCTCAACTACAGAGGCAGGGAAAGAACTGCCTCTTGACGGATGGAAGACTTTAAAATCTCAGGAAAAGCGGAAAGAGGAAGAGAGTTCCGAAGCTAGTGGTAAGGGAAAGCGAACTGCGAGGACCAGGTAGCAAAAGGAAAAGAAAAGTAACCCGAGTCGTACAACACCAAATATTTCCTGACAGAGACATATTCAGACTAATTGCATGTGACGCCACATTCGGTGAAGTGATGCTTTCTAAAAATCTTTTTCTCCTACGCTACAGTCTTAAACCGAATTTCTTGGTAGGGATTACTGACACCTCAACAAACTTTCACACGTGTGTGTGTGTTTGTTTGTTTGTCTGCGTGTGGTTTTAGCTGTAGATATATAGTGTATATATATATATATACATATCGTGTGTGTGTTTGTTTGCGTATGTGGTTTTTGCTGTAGATATAAATGCACCTGAAGCACTTGCATTTATCTGAGCAGCAGATTTGCATAATGAGTTTATACATATATAAATCATCTCTGTCACTTTATTTCAGTGATATTCGTTCACAGGAAATTTACAGTGGCTTACGCAACTAAAAACGCTCCCCAGGCCAAAACAGAAAACTGAGTCATCATCTCAGCCAGACAACAAATTATCAAAAAAGGGCCTAGTAAGAGCCGCGTATCTCATAGGACACCAATCCTCTCGAAATTAAGGACGTGCCTAACCCATTTACTACAATGGCGTTCCCATTTTCCTGCCCAGTTTTACCACTAAATATACAAAGAAAAAAACAAAATACTTGAGGTGGGAAGTGACCACATGGCTCAGTTACAGGGTTTGGTGCCACATATACCGGAGTGTTGTTTCACGTAAACAGAAAACAGAAGAAAAGAAATGAAAAGAAAAGAAAAGAAAAGGAAAGGAAAGAATGTTCGACAGCATTTACTCATTTTTGTTTTTGTTTT